>NC_138137.1:24506370-24798870 GCF_964188305.1 Podarcis bocagei
GTGCCACAGTCTTTGTAGGCTCACGGTCTATGCAGCCAGCTAGGTCTGTGTGTGTTTCTCAGCGTCAAGGTGCCAGCAAAGTCCAGCATGACCTCCCTGTCGCAACAGTGTGCAGGGGCGCGTCACCAGCGTGTTTTCCTGGGCGCACGCTTCAGCTACAAAGCCACATTGGGGGGGGGATGGGAGGAGAGAGCCGGGCGGTGTAAGGGGGGGCGGCGTGAGAGGGTGGTGGTCGCGCACAACCCAAGTTACTTGGGAGAGGCGAGGAAAAACAAAACATTGGATGTGAATCTGATCCCTTTGTGACGACTGAGCTAGGAAAGCCAAGAACGACAACCGTGCATGTGTGTGAGTGTGTTTTCTCTAACTTCATTTTAGCACTCTCTTTGGCGACTGTTTATTCCAATCCTTTGCTTGTTGCTAACACCTTCGCTTGCCTTTAGAACTGAGCTAGCGGATCAATAGTGCAGGCACGGCAAATAATGCCAAATGCAAATGTGTGAGTGGGTGTTTTCCTACCTAAGCAAGCCAGGCTTCGCCCGAAGAGAGGGCCGGGTGGGTGTGTTCCCTTATCTCCTTGAAAGCGCCCAGTGGTTATATAATAGAAGGTCAGAACTGGAAAGTGAAACATTTTCCGTATGACACTTATTCTCAGGGGTTGTGCAGCGGTCCTATATTTTTTTCCCCGGAGGGGGAGAGGAGAGAGAGAAATCAGGGGGCTTGGCTGAGAGGAGGGTAAGCAGCAAAGGCAGGCTTTGAAATTACACCCTATATAAACACTATGAAGAAGTGAGGCGGTGGCCAGTGGGGTTCCCCCCTCCCTTTTTCTTTTTTCTTTTTTTACTACGCGTAATTCTACGTGACCTTTTCCATGTGTCTCAGTTTGGAGTCCATTGTGTCTGACCCCATCCTGTATGTCTGTCCAAAGGAAAGGAATGTCGTAAACCACCAATATCAGGGCATCCATGCTCTTCAAAAGGAAGGTGGTGGCTTGGGGGGTGGGGGGGTGGGAGGAGGTGCTGTTTGTGTGCTTATGGGGTGGAGATGCAGTCATAATAGCAGTACGGGGGGGTGTTGGTGCGGGGTTCTGTCCTTCGCCAACTTAACCCTCTTTGGCGTCGTTTTCCTTGCAGACAACCCGGCCGCGAATTGGTTGCACGCGAGATCCACTCGGAAAAAACGGTGCCCTTACACCAAGCACCAGACGCTGGAGCTGGAGAAAGAGTTTTTGTTCAACATGTATCTCACCAGGGACCGACGGTACGAAGTGGCCCGGCTCCTGAATTTAACCGAGAGACAAGTGAAAATCTGGTTTCAGAACCGGAGGATGAAAATGAAGAAAATCAACAAAGACCGAGCGAAGGATGAATGATGCTCGGCTCCCAGGTTTAATCACGTTTCAAACAGCAAAAATCTCCCCTTCCAGCGCAACGCAACACAATCCTCCCCTCTTCTGTTCCCAGCATACCCCGAGACTGTGTCCAGGCCTCATGTGTTGTTGTTGTTATTATTATTATTATTATTAATATTATTTGGGGTTTCCCATCCCCCTGGGGTTATTGCTGTTGTTTTGTCCTTGGCCAATTCAGCTCTTGAATGTATCTCGCCAGCGTGCAGGGAGATATGGCTGTGCTCCGGTGCTATTATGGAGGTACCCAGATTTATCATTTTCTAATCATAGGAAAGGAAAGGGGGGCATTAAACTCGGAAGGCTGATCTGTTGGCTTGTCTAAATCTACCTGTCCTTCACGAAAGAAAGAAAGAAAGAAAGAAAGAAAGAAAGAAAGAAAGAAAGAAAGAAACTACCTTTTTAATGCACAATTCTTTACAGACTGTATAGGTTAGTCGACGTAGTTAATTTTATTTGCTCTTTGCGCGGCAGAGAGAGGTCTGCTCTAATACTTGAACAGTGTGTTTTATTGTGGTAATTATATTTGTGACTCAATTTTTTGTGCTTGGGTGCTGTACCAGATGTGATTGTGTAAGCTAGGATTCAATTTGAACTCAGGTTGTTTATTATAAAGGTTGCATAGAGTATAGCTCGGTAGTGTAAGGAGTCCTTTTTTCTGTATCATTATTAGACAGTGAACCTTGGATTGTACCGGGGGAAACCAATTCGTTCGCTCTCTTTCTATCCCAGCTTTTAAACACAAAAGTGGGGGGCATGATCTGGGATAGCCAAGGACTTGTGGACCCCCCCAGTTCTTTTGAAGCAAGTCATTTTCGTATGCACACCTGATCGATCTATCTATCTATATATATATAGTACAGTCTTCGTCAGTTGTATATATCATAATCTATATATTAAAGAAAGAAACCCTTAATAATCAGGCTAGCTTGAATCTTGTTTTTGCACCCGTGAGCAATTTTGAGATAACGGAGCTATACCTATATGTGAAAAAGAAGGTAACTACCTATGGTTTACGTTTTGAGTTTAATCGAATTTAATTGATTCTTATTGTAATGAAGTTTAATTTTATTGATAATAAATTATACACTCTAAAAAAACCTACCTTTTGGTTATTGTAGATTTGTATCGATTATTAACATAAAAAATAAAAAGTCCTGGACGTTATGTTTATGCAGAAGCTACACTGTATATTTTGCAATAGTTACCTCATGGCCTACTGACCAAATAGTTGTGTCCAGAATGATATTTAACTTTTTGCTAAATAAAATATATATTGATTCTTTTAAAAAAATTATTGTGCTGTTTTTAAGATTATTAAGAAGGCAAAACCTGCCCATCTTTACCTTTGGAGAGAAATCAAAATCCTAACACTGGTCCTTTAACACAAAAGGATGACCCACTCATTTTGATGGAACTTAACTTCCAAGCAGTTATGGTTCACATGGCAAATCCTTCTCCCAAACAAAAACGCGAGTGGAATCTGGGAGAAGACAGTGGAGTAACTCGGCCAGGCATGTTGCGCCCAGGCTATCCAACGATTGCAAAGAACCCTGAACTGGAAACTAAGGATAGTAACTAGTGTGGGTGTCTTTAATTAGTTAAGATGCTGTGAAATAATAATAATAGTAATAGTAGTAGTAGTAGTAGTAGTAGTAGTAGTAGTAGTAGTAGGACAAAATTTCGGTGACCTTTTGCAGGAATAATCTAGTCAGTACCCGCCCCCCTTTCAACTCTCTCTTTTTTTTAAAAAAAAAGCTTGGCTTCCAGAAGCAAATAATCCATAGAGTATGAAATTTCATCCATGTCTCTTCATAGAGAAAGCATTCCCAATGTAAAACCCATTCCAGCTGCTTTCTGTGTCCTCCGTGCATTCTCGCCCGCGAAATAAACACACCGCATTTGACGCAGCCAAAGATGGAGGCTTATCGGGCAACAATGGACGCTAGAAAGGTTTTTTGGTCGTTGTTTATAAAGTTCAGGTTAGAAAATCGGGCTGGTTGGCAAAGGGGTGTTGGTGATGGAGATTAACCAACACTTTAACGAATACATGCAGGCGATGGAGTGGGGGTGGGCAGTCCAAACGGATGAAGAATAAAAGGAATTCTGACGCGTTGGGAGTTTAGTCGTGCCTCGGGCAGGCTCGGCTCTCCGCTCTGAAATTATTATCCTCCCCCATAAAAAAATATACCAGTTAGAGCAGAGTTGTGCACAAGACCAAACAGGGACTCCTCTGTAGCTCATTGCAGAAGAGTTTATTTTAAAGGCACAAACAAGCCCGCACACTTCCAGCTAACAAGTCTTAGCTGAAGAAGCTGTTAAGAAAATTCAGAGCCATAGTGTGCCATAAAAGAAAATGACGGCTGTAACCGTTTATGGGGTGTAAAATGCTGCAGGGTTGAAGGCAAGAACCTTCAGTATCTCAGGCTTTGAAAATGTTCGAAGGTTCAGAGAGGCAGGGGAAATCACTTGGAGTTTTGTTGGCCTTTTTAATTTTTATTTTTAAAAATAAAGAAATCTCTGGTAAATTGCATTAAATTAACGCAAAGCGAAACAGTTCTTGTCTGCAAAAACAAGGGTGGGGGGAGTTCTAATTAATGCCTGTCCCAGTGGTTTGGGATGTTGCGACGCCCTCTGTTGTTGCAGACAGTGGGGACTTCAAAGAATCCGCATTGGAAGTGCGTAATAAATGGCAGGTCTGCAAACTGTCTGGAATTCGGCCCTTAATGAGTTTACAACTGTCCAGCCACAATTAAGATTTTCTACAAAAGCCCTTTCATTTGTTTTGTCTGGCTGTTTTAGATAAAGCGGCTCTGCGGAAATAGCTCGTTTTTATTAGCCCTTTCCCCTCTGAAATGTAGGCTGTAAGGTGAACGTTTATCTTTAATGAATATACCGCTGGAACCTTTTCTATAATTGCTACTGCATGGCAAAGTAGATTACCGAAGCGTTTGCAGGGGTAGATATCAGCTATGTTTACACGTTCGTCAGATTCCTGCACCTATTTTATTGCTTGCGGTTACCAGGACGGAACAGCAGATGGCAGTGTTGTTCCACGAAAACAAGGGCGATTTCCGCCATGAAGCCAATGGAAAAAATTCTAAAATGTCGACTTCCTAGGAGCAGCATATGCGGTTTTGAAACTCCTGATTTGATATTAACAAAAGGCGATATTATATATGTCCCCACTACTAAAAGGAATACCTTAATGCTTCAGTATTTCGTGTTTCCATATTTAATACTCTTAAAAGTCAATAACTGCAATGGTAAAGTTCTCCGTCTGTAACTATTAGTATTAGTATTATCATGCCAGTTCTGTACAGATTGATATTTTCCCCTCTCAGATTGAAGCCTGCTTCAAGAATACTGCTAATTTGACCGCAGTAAGAGCAAATAATATGTCTTGCGCCTGAGTGCACGTATCAAACACATGTACAGTGAGACTATATTTAAACAGTTTAAGCTTATACAGATGCATTTGGGTTAAACACCCCGTGTATATTGTAATCGACTAATGAAAATGCATAACGGATATATAATGTAAAGATATATAATGCACAAAGTCAAAGCAGATATTCTCACACAATATAATCGTTGGTATTAACCCGTTCATGGCTTAGGCAATCTACCTGGGAATCTGCCCCAATGAATGCAGCAAGGCTTCTTACTTCAGAGTAGACCTGTATAGGACTGCACTACGCTATACTGAGGCCGCATAAGCAATTTTTATAGCCGGGAATCTCAAAGCGCTTGGAATGCGGATGCGGGTGATTGAAACGCGGCGGAGTTGTTAAAGAAACATGCTCAGTGTGTATTTAAAAAGAACAACAACACACAGTTAGACGTGGGTTTTTTATTTTATTTTTAAAAAAATGCTCCGATCAATTTTTTTAAAAAAGTATTTATTAGGAGCAAAGAGTTTTCACAATGCAATGGGCGAGCTTTTGAGATGCTGAACATGGATGGCTCCATCTTAATCTCTTATTCAGCCAAAGATCCCTGCCTTTGGCTCCATTCTGCTCTGGGCCAGAATCTTTCTGAAACAACGTTCTTTTCGCCGGGCCAAAGCAGAGGCTCCAAGTTGGTGGCTTGGCAACAAAATTTAATTTGAAAATTATTTACCGGCCACTGAATTCCTTCACCAGATGTCTTTGAGGCAGTTAAAGGCTCCCGCTCGCTTTCTTAAGCAATTTCATCTCTGTGGGACCCGGTTTAATTATGCAGTGCAGATGATAACAGTTCTAATACACCGCATGACTATGATGCCTGTACGAATCTAGGCTGGAACTCTTACGGCATTTTATTTACTCTTTCATATATATATATGTGTGTGTGTGTGTGTGTGTGTGTGTGTGTGTGTGTGTGTATGTATATGTTTATGTATATATAGTATATATTGCATATATTGTGTGTGTGTGTGTGTGTGTATATATATATATATATATATATATATATATATATATATACACACACACACACACCTCTCCTTTACTTCTGAATTCTACGGCTCCATCGATTAGTAATTGAGCCATATACACAAACATACATACGGAAGATAGATGAATGGACTCGATGTTTGTGAATAAATAAGACAATTAAACCACAAATGTGTGCCTACTGTACCGAAATTAAGAGCCAAGAAAGACATCATTATTGGGGAAATGCTTTAAGTTTGCGTCTTTTTTCCCTGCAAAAAAAGAAAAAGAACGTTTAGCAGTCAAACGTTTTCCACTAAATGTGATTATCAAAGGTATTTCATTGTAATTCCTTAGTAGGAATCCAGGAGGATTCCTAAAAAAGACTGGAAATTTATTGTGCATTTATTTAGGATGGAACTTACATATACTCTACTTAATACAAATCCCCAGTAGAAAATGTCGTTTATATGAACGAAGGACTGGTCATGGCAGCTTTTAATGTTAATTCTTATTGTCTCGTGTGTACTTTTAATGTAGCTTGTCCTCAATGGCTTCAGCTACAGTGAAATGCAAACACAAATATATACATTTGTTGTAAGTAATTTGGACAATGGCTGATCAATGGAGGGAATAAAGGAGGAAGAAAGCAGCTGAAACAGCGGAATAATACCTCAAGTCCAAATTGCAGAAAATTCTTTGCTTGATCCCAAAATAAACCACCCTGCAGAATGGCCAGTTGGTGTGGGTGTTTTTAAATCATCCTCGTTATTTTTAACTTTTTATTCTGTGGGTGGAGGTAGTTTTTAAACGAGGTTTGTTTAGAGAAACCTAGAAAGCAGCAGTTTCCAGGTTACAATTTTTTAAAGGGGGCGGAGAGGGCACTTTGGATGGAATGAGTGACCTAGAGAAAACTTTAAATAGTTAAGCAGTATCCATTCCAACGTATCTTTTATTTTGATTTTTAAGTGGGATGGAGAATAGAGGCATCTTCGAAAACTGGACACCATTAAATTTCCGCATTCATGTACCGGTAATATGTCCAGGAAACATGGCTTAGAAGTGAATAATCATTTTTCCCCTCTTTTTTGCTATTTATACTGGAAGTCTATACTTTGGAGGTAATTCGGAGCTCATTGCGAAGGGACATTCCGTTTAGCGAGGGTTAGTCCTGAGACTTTATTATAAAACGCCCTATTTCCTGGAGTGGAGGTCGTGGACAACGGGTGTGTGTGATGGTCTTCTCAATGTAAGCAGCGTTTCCAAGAAGTGACTTTAGGCAAACGCGATTTTAAAATATATTTATATAATCCCAGCAGAACTGAGACACACACACACACGTCTAAGAAAGCAGTGTGCGGTTTGATCCTCCCGGACCTCGGCCTCAAAGCTAGTTGCACTTAACGGTGTCCTTTAAAGACTCATCGATAAAATTCTGTCTTGCTCTTATCAATACCCAAGTCTAGACTGTCGGTTCTGTTTGCTGCTGCTTTCCTCTGGCATCTTGGCTGCGTTGTCACCAGAGGAGCAATTTATTGGCAGAATGCCGTCTAATTCCGCTACTTTGATCTGGCTCGTCGTCTTTGGCAGGTTTTCTTTCGCCTTCCCTTCTAACTTCTTAGTCCTCTTTTATTTTTCTCAGGAGGCTTTTCTTTCTTTCTTAAAATTTCAAGGTTATTTTTTTTAAGGGGCTATTATTATTATTGTAGCCCCTCAATCTTGCATCACACGCCTCTCCCCCCCCCCCAACACACACATTTTCTTCCTTTGGGTTTGACAGCCATCTTGGTGCCTTGACCGATCTTGGCGGAATGAAAACCAAAGACGTCTATCGATGCAACCAGACTGTTCTCTCCCAGGAATAGCAAAGCAAACCTCGAAGGGCGGTCTCCGCGCCCAGGACCGGCTCCAGTCCATATCACTGATTGTGAAGACGAGTTCGTGATAATAACGTTCTTCCTTTCCAAAACTGTACACCAACACCTCTCTCCAGCCCCTGTTGCACCCGGGCCTCCTCAGGCCCCTTAGCTGAGCCCTCCCCCCCTTCCCTCCCATGGGTTGCCAAAATGTGCCCCTCTGAAGGGTCCCTGCGAAATATGGGCCAGGCATAATTTTAAACTGGTGAGAACCTCTTTGTACACACAGGATACCAAACTCTATAATCTAAAGGGAGAATTTCCGGGGCAATCTCATTGTCCTCCTTCCAGTTTATGGTGTGCAATATAGCAGGGCAGTAAAAGCTGTCTTTACCAAAACTCCCCCGTCTGAGGGAAGGAAACTAGTTTTACGATCCGTTTTAAAGGAAGGGTAGGGCGCAACATCCTCAATGGCGTGTCCTCTTATTGCTTAGTGGGGGCCGAGTGTTTAGAAATTAAGGAGCTGCCTTATCCGAGATCTGGGACGGACACACACACACACACACACACACACACATGCCACCGCTCTCGCCACCACCAACACCACCACATAAAGTCAGAGGTAGGTATTTATTTACCCCGGGGGCAGGGGAGGAGAAAGAAGAAGCCAGGATGAAACAAAGAAACCTGAGTCCGCATCCCAAGTCTCTACGATTATTTTTTTTAAGAGGTGCTGAAAGTCCGTTTGTTTTTTATTTTATTTCCCACTGTATCATTTTTTTGGGGGGGGGGCGGAGTGGCTGAAATATGCATGCTAATGCATAGAAGAAATCCGCACCAGTAAAGGCAGACCGGCTGCATTATCACCGAAAAACAAAAACAAAACAAAACAAAACTCCCTCCTGGATATAAACCTTCCTGGAGTAAAAGGAACAGGCAAAAGTAGACACATGCAGCCTCCTCCTCCTCCTCCTCCTCCTCCTCCTCCTCCTCCTCCTCCTCCTCCTTCTCCTTCTTCTTCTTCTTCTTCTTCTTCTTCTTCTTCTTCTTCTTCTTCTTCTTCTTCTTCTTCTTCTTCTCCTCCTCCTCCTCCTCCTCCTCCTCCTCCTCCTCCTCCTCCTCCTCCTCCTCCTCCTCCTCCTCTTTCTTTTTAGGAAAGATACCCACCCGTCCTCCCTCAGATATGCTGTGCTTTTTCTCTATTTGTGTTTTGTTGCTGAGGAAGAGAATTTGGCAAAAGAGGGAGAGAGAGATGATAGAACACGTATTTAGCAACCCTTCACTCATCTCGCCAGCAGCGATTAGCCGAATATGTCTGTCAATATCTTAATAAATCTGCGAGCAAATTGGGAAGCCTCTCATATAAATATTTCATTCTTTCCTTTCCTGAGGAAAAATAAATGTGAGCAGGATACAGAAGGATTTGCCAAATGAGTTCATTCATACACACACACACACACACACACACACACAAACTTGAGATAGACAGACGCAGATAACACATCCCGCATAATGGTGGTGGTGGTTTTTACTATGGGGGTATTTTTATGGGCACCTTGCCTTTGTATTTTTTTTTAATGTGCTTTCCCTCCCGCAGTTCTACCCCTCCCATTTCGGAATATGGAAGAGCTGAAAGGCGGAGAGAGATAAGAAACAAGGGAAACAAACAGGAAACAAACATGGAAACTCAGAGTTGTGTTTGTGGTTTATTTCCAGCTCTGCAGGAAATATGACTGAGGAGTGGGGTATATGCAGGAGCAGAACAGAAATGCCTTTTCCTCCCCTTAAAAAAAGAAAAGACGAGGAGAAAAGGGGCAGAGAGAGGAAAATGTGTATTTCAAAACACTGGGTTGACGTTTCTTATTCTAGCTCCCTCTGCCTCGGGACTGATCTCGGCGCTCCCTCGGCTTTATCCGGAGCCTCTCCGGGAACTCGGGCCCCGTTGGAGCTGCCCGAGCGGCCAAGTCTCCCCCTCGCCTTCGAATCGGCCAGGCGTCGGCTCGATCCTCTTCCCCTTCCATCATAGGACCTTGTGAGCCACCCTGATCTATACCACCTGTGATTCAGGAGGAGATTGGAGGATGGGGTCATATGACTGGTCACGTGGTGGAGGCAGCTCAGTCCAAAAGAAAATGGGGTTTGGTGTAAATCTGGGGGTGTAATGTTATCATATATCACGCTACCTCGTAAAACCGACACGGAAGCCTACCGGACCACAAATCACCGGTCAAAATTATGAGTTCTTCGTATTATGTGAACGCTCTTTTTAGCAAATATACGACGGGGGCTGCTGCTCTCTTCCAAAATGCGGAGCCCACGTCTTGCTCCTTTGCTACCAACTCGCAGAGAAGCGGCTATGGACCAGGCGCTAGCGCGTTCACCTCCTCCATGCCTGCCTTGTACAACGTGAACAGCACCATATATCAAAGCCCGTTCTCTTCCGGATACAGCCTAGGCTCCGATGCCTACAACCTGCATTGCTCCTCTTTTGATCAGAACATTCCCGTCCTTTGCAATGACTTAACCAAACCCAGCTGTGACAAAGCGGAGGACAGCAACCTGCACAGCCAGGCGGAGAGTAATTTCCGGATATATCCCTGGATGAGATCTTCAGGTATGGGGGAGGAAGGAAGGAAGGAAGGAAGGGGGGTGGGGGACAAAACCGAGATGCGGGCGGGGAAGGCCGGGCTGAGAGGGGGGGGCGTTGGATTGAAAGCGCTGCCAAGCAGGCGAATGGCAACTTCCACGCGGGTGCGGGGGCAACTTCCACGCAAGGAGCGGGCGCGCGCCTGCCCTGCCTGCCTGCTTTTAATTAGAGCAAGCGGCGCCATTGCGCAGAAAGCCCGTGGCATTGTATGTAAATGAGTCTCATAAAACTTTTTATTGCCCAATTAATGGGTTCTAGCCTCGTAAATTTATTTAACTCTCTCTCCCTCTTTCTCTTTCCCTCCCCTGATATGGAATGGGAGCGTTGGGTTGAATTTTTGGTCGGGGCCCTAGGGAAATATGGGAAGGGTGATGGCGAAGGTGCCGGCCCGAGACTGGCAGGGGGAGAGACTCGCTTCTCCTCGCCCGCACTGGCGAAGGAGGGGGGGGGGAGTAATGCTGAGTGAGAGAAGAGCCGGGGGTGCGGACTGGGGTGGGGGACGTATCAGAGAGAGAGAAAAAAAATATATGGGGAAAAAATGGAGCTTTCTCTTGGAGTGAGCGAGAACGTTTGATACCCTATTATTAATCTGACCCACCCTCCGCAAGAAATATAGACGGTCAGTGGTAGGCATGTCAATAAAGAAATGGGTTATTGGAGCGATGCAAACCCGAACCTGCAGTTAATTTTGCGGGAGGACAGGAAGACCTGCTCTTTTAACTGGGAGCAAAAGCGAGCCCTGAGTTCCAGACACCGCTTTGACTTCCGCCAGAGTCTGGAATGTGGCGGGCAAACCGGAGAGACTCTGCTTTCAGTCAATCGCCCTCTTTCCCCCGCCTGGGTTTATTTATTTAAACTACCTGGTTAAAACCCGAATTCCTCCACCCACCCGGTTTGTCGCCTTTGCCCCGGGCACTTGAGGGAAAGCTAAGCCTTCAGTTTTTAATATACTGTGCAGGAATTTGCTTCCGAGTAGACGTGTCTCAGAATTGGACGGTCAGCTTCTACCCACTGGCCAGGAAGTTACGCCTTGCTGGACTCAATGGAGCTTACTTCTGAGTAGGCATGAGCAAGATTGAAGTGCTGCTGTCCTGTTCCGAAATATACATACATACATACATACATTTATGGGGGGGGGGTTCGTGTGTGTGTGTGTGTGTGTGTGTGTGAGAGAGAGAGAGAGAGAGAGAGAGAATAGGAAATAGAAGGGATTTGTTTTTCATTTGTTTGCCAGTGTTGTAAAACTATTTCCTGGTTCTCTAACTTCGGTGGTTCTTCCCCGGCCTCCCCAAACCCTCTCTTCAGGTCCGGATAGGAAGAGAGGGCGTCAGACCTATACCCGTTACCAAACTCTGGAGCTGGAGAAAGAATTCCATTTCAACCGCTACCTGACCCGGCGGCGGCGGATAGAGATCGCCCACGCCCTGTGCCTGACCGAGAGGCAGATCAAGATTTGGTTTCAAAACCGGCGCATGAAATGGAAGAAGGAACATAAAGAAGAAGCTGGAGGCGGCGGCGGCGGCGGCAGCGGCGCCCCGGCGGCCAACGACAGCACATCAGCTACTGCCTCTGTGGAGAAAGTAGAGGAGGAGGAGGAGGAAGAGGAAGAGGAAGCGGAATGAACGGACAACTCCCCCCCCTCTCCCGGGCTCTCGCTCGCCGGAGCCCAGCGCTCGTCTTCTGTATGCACGTGACATTGTAAATGCTCTCTTCAAATAATAATTAAAATCTATTTAAAAAGGAGACCCTTGCAATCGCCAATTCCAATTATAAGGGATGGGGGGAGAGGTGAGTTCACCTCGACTGGCCCTTCCGCATTCCCAGAGCATCCGAGACACAGCTCTGTGTAAACTAAGAGTAAAATTATCACTTGAACACCCGGACCAGTTTGGCTGTGAATGTCCAGACCTGTTGTATTATTATTTTTTGTTACATGATAGACGGATAGATTTTTCTCCCCGCCCTGATATCTGTGAGGGGAGGGGGTGTCGTAACTTGCACATAATAAGAAAAAGAAAAGGGGGCAAAAACGCTGGGGAGCCGCATATAGTTTAACTTCCAAATAAACTACCTGACTGTACTGGTCCCAATCAATCGCTAAGGGATAAGTTCACACTCAAACTACCTAATTTACGCTGAGGATCGATGTACTTCCAGTTACTGAATTTTTTTGTTGTTGTTTCTTTGTTTAAAATAACCTGAAGAAGGATTTGGGGGTGGGTGGGGAATTTCGAATTCCATGCGGGAGAAAACAATGACCTAAACCACTACACTCAGCTGCAGTGATTTGTACTACCTATTTTCCAAACTACCTATTATCTAGCTCCGCCTACCTATCTTCAAAATTATGCTGTATTTTATTAATGCAAAAAGGAAAGATGACAATACTTAAAAGCGGACCTTCCTTGCAGGACCTGAAGCGTAGCGCATAAGGTATAAAAGGGAAAACAATTGAAACGGGAGGCCTTCCCAAGTCCGCCACAGGATTTGATGCCTGGTATTGTTGAGTATAATTTAAAGTTTTTAAATAATAATAATAATAATATATTTATTCTAAGGCTGTTATTAAGTGGAAACAATATGCTGCAATGTAAGCTTTCGTCACACAAGTCTTCGCTAGGCCGAATTTGATGGAGGTTAAACCATCGCAATGGATTTGTACAAAGCGGTTTCATCGCGTCCTTTTTGTGCGGCTCTGCTCAAGGCCGATTTAGTGTTCCCTTTTGAGTTTTCTACCATTCTGCTTGATGCAACTGAAAAACACACAAAGCAACAAATTGAAAAAAAAAAGATGTGAATTTAAGCACCGGCCACATATACCTATTCTCAGCCACCTTATTCCCTTCTCCCTATTGCCAGAATGTGTTAAGTGGGAAGCAGCGTTGATTTTCATAACAAAGAACGAATATTGTATATTGGGTCGAGGGAGGCTTGAGCCATTTCTGATTTTCTTGGACCTCATTGATAAATATACCATGTCATCTGCTGGGAAGCCTGTACTTGGTTAGGCAAACTTTGTAGCATGAAGCAACGTTGACAACTCTGTATAAATAAATTCTGCCTTGAAAGTTTTGGCTAAACTTTATTCATAAAATGTACGTTACAATGTGTTTTTCCACTGTGAACATTGAGGTATCTCGTGTTAAAATTGAAGGGGGCGGGAAGTGCGTGTGTGTGTGCGTCTGCGTGAATACTCTTCGGAGGTGCTGTCGTGTATCGCCCACGTTCGATGTGTTTTATGTTACACAGAAATAAAAAATGCTTGTTGACAAAATATCCTCTCTTTTTTATTATTAAAAGTTACATATCTATATAAACATTTATATACACGTCTAGGCACACATGCAGACCCGCATCCAAATGCGAAAGTCCCGAGTATATACAAAACAACCCAAAGCAACCAGCGATAACTCTCTCAACCTGGTACTTGGAAATGAATGTTAATATAATCACTAAGATCTGCTCTCACAGTGATCTACTTTATATATGAGAATGAGCGAGCAGGCTGCTAGCCACCCAGCAAGCAACCCAAATATTACTTGGGCGGAAATCTCGTGGATTCCAATCAGAGTTCCTTCCCCATAGTATAATGGGGATATAAAAGAGAGATTTTGCTTAAGATGAGTCTACTGGTTCGTTGGAAAACATACATCTGATTTCAAAGTAGGTCCTAATTAACTAATTCAGGATTTGTTTTTCAAACGCATCTCGCGCGGTATATATAAGCTGGTATAGTCCGCACTTTGGAGAGGAAGTCACTGAAATTTCTGGAATGGAATGACTATAAGGCGCTTTAAGGCGCCGTCTGGAGGGTGCACGGTAGCCCCCGGAACACGGAATTAAGGACAATGCCATTAGCAAAGATATAACACGTATAGAACCTATTTCCATAGCATATTCCCAAAATATTTCTCCTACGAGCAATTTTTCTCCCCGCCCCCTTTTTATTCATTTAAAGCAAAACTGAGTGCTATCTCTCATATATATATATATATATGGAAAGATAAATAAGAGTGGTGAGTGAATAAGGGCAGATTTCCTGCTGCTCTGTTAAAAGCGTGTGGCACAGTTTTAATATTCCCCCTATTATAAAATACAATTCAAAAATTGTCCAGACTGTGGGTCCTTTAAAAAATCTAGAGCTTGCCTCTCTGGTAAAATGGCGCCTCTCTAAGTCCTGCCTCTTTCTTAGTGAGGAGGAAAGAGCCATAAATCCGTTGTTGTTTATGAAAATTTACAACTTTGCAATACAACTTTATGAGTGGTTCCGTTCCTCCATTGGTTGCCGATGGTCATGTGGATGGCAACCGTGAACATGAACTTTTTTATAATTTCCCTGGCGAGAATAGAGCTGCATTCTTTTGCTCAGCTCTGTCCTGCTTCGGATCTCTCTGGCTTTTCAGTCCCCCCCCACCTCCACCACCCCCGATTTTCATTTGTCCTTTGTAAGTCAATAGGGAGCCGGGTGGATGGAGGTTCAGAGCAGGCAGTCGCCTAGAACGCAGGTCTTGGATGGCAATTTCCAGTTCCTCCGCCGGAAGGTGTGGCATATTGGATTCAAAGCGCTGGAGTGGCAGATTTTCAACTCGCAACCTGGCTAATTTCCTGCTTCTTCTGGCACCAAAAGGAGGGCGATTCGTCTCCGGTGCAGCCAAAGCGACAGCTGTCAAAGTAGCAGGGGCTCCTGCAAGCCAGAACCTAAAAAGGTGAGAAATTCAGAGAACTACCAGCATGAGCGAGCAACCTCTGTTATAACATTAGACTAGACAAACCTGGAAAATCAGCATCCTTCTCTGAAACAGATTAGACATAGAATGTTGATCCGCCAAAGGTGCGATGGTGCCAATTGACTCTCTAAGCTTTCTGGATTGTGCCGGGTGCAATCAAAACAGACCAGAACTGCTAGTGAGCCTGTAGATATGCTATTTTAGCACCGGCTGCAGCTACATTTGCTTAAGAATAACCTGTATTTTTTTGAAGCCACGGGAGATTTTAGAAACCGTCTCATTAAATGTTGCGTTGATAGTAAGGCAGAGCTGGAATGCTTCTAAAATGTGTATTTTAGCAAAGCGGGTGCGTTTTGACTTTTTGTGTGTTTAATGCGTGGTTGTTGTTGCTATGAGATCTGTCAATGTAAATAGAGAGTTTAGGAACTTATCGCTTCATTTTAGATGTTAGGTGGAAATTAATGCCGGTAACGTCAGAGGATAGATTATGCATGCACTCGATTGCTCCATCTTCAGATGAAGATGTACGTACAAATAGCATGGTAGTCACGTATATCGTATGGCGCCTGGATAACATTAGGAGCTTTTTAAAGTCCCGAAATGCAGCTTGTTCCTTAATGATAACTAAGGATTAAATGCAATAAAGAAGCTTGCTTCAGAATCACAAAATGCGGCTTTTTGTTTGGTGGAGACGGAGGAGTGTTTGTGTGGATGTGAGAGAAAAACAGGTTAATGAAATAATAGAAAATTATCCTCAAAATCGGTATAGGTGGAGGGATGTGGTGAAGCAATATTTTCGTAAGGGTACGTAATTTTGTGTGATGCGCCCATTTTGTGTCGTCTCCTTAAAATGGTTTTCTGGGAGGAAAATATTTCGGATTGCATATCTTTAAATATTCATTTCAGTTGTTAAAGATGAGAAGCAGTTATCTTATGTGTTCAGAACGATGGGTGTCCCCCCCCCCACTTCTCCGAGCTGATAAAGAATTACGTGTGCATTGCATTGCAGTATCTGGCTGACTGCAACCGCAGTGAATGTCGGATTATTTATCGCCAAGTGGAGTGTACTCAGTGCTGCCACTGTGTGGTTGAAGGTGGTACTGGACGCAGAGTGAGCTGGTGCAACCGCCAGTATCACACACACACACACATACAAACACACACACAAACCCGCAGAACGTAGCGGGTGGTTCTCCACTGGAAAACTCTATTTGTAAAAATCGGCCTTCAGTTGCCCACCTCAAGCCGTATCGCTTTAAGGATTCTTTTTCCGCGAGAGCTTAAAAAAATTTACGTGGCAGACGGGATTTGAAGGGGACACCCCGGAAAGATATTGTTGTTGAACCGAATGTTTTGGCGTGGTGAATTGGAAGGACCAGGAAGCTAACACGTCCAGTCTAAACAATAGCTGAGATTGCGAGAACTGTTTGGATTAGCGGCTGTTAGCTAAATGTTGCTTTCTGTTACACCTCTGAACCTAAGAAGGATTTGCAAGTGGATTTATACCTTAGGGAAACGGAGCTTTTAAGCTTAAGAGGGTAACTGCCCCCCGCACCTGTATTCTAACTTTGTTTGACTTATGGCTTCGATTGAATGAAAGCCCGAGAGCAAAGGGGGTGGATGGGGGGAAACCTCGCACTGTTAAACGGGTAGTCACACATTTTAAATCGATGGGTACTGCTATATATATATTTTTTTTAAAAAAAAGTTTTGGAGTTTTGCATGTTTTCTTTTAAACGGGGCCACTCCAGCTGTTTACCTTGCTTCGGTCAGGAATGTGTCTCCGGGAGCTTGTCTGGGTTCATTTGAGAAGCTGCAGTCTATGGCAAGGCTTCTGCTTAGCAGATGTGGGTCTCGGAACCTCTAGCTGGGGAGGGGCGACTTTTTCTACTGGCAGACCTTGATATATATATATATATATTTGTACATTGGAATGCAACCATGACATTATTATTATTATTATTACATTGCATCTTGCTAAATAACCTCGTTAAGAGACCTGGTGAGCGTTGCATGCACTTTCGTACTTTTAATTCTGCTTTATTTGGTTCTTGGTGAGTAAAAGAAAAATGAGGGAGATGCCTTCGTTATATTGCGCTGAATTTACAGACACTTCCCTACAGTTTGTATTTTTCCTGGCTGCTGGTCTTTGCAGGATAATTTGAGAGTGGCATTTTGGTTCATTAAAACTGATGGGGTGGGGAACCCCAGCACAACTTCCTGAAAATATTAATAGAGAATGAAGAAATGTTTTACCTGTCCTTCAACGGTATGAAGTTTCCCACTTTCAAGTGTCTTGTGCATCCTGACGTTATATAGCTGCACTGTAAAAATGTTTGAAACGTGATTTACTCATTTTTTGTTGTTCTCGGCGAATGGTTAGCTTCCTGTTCCTCTGCTTCTGAGCTCTCCCACCTATACTATCGATTGCATTTATAGGTAACCTTTTAGCGGAAAGATTGGGGAAGTCCTTTGAAAGCACTCGCCATTATTGGAGGTAATCGAGAGTTGCCTGTGAAACCCCGATGAGGGGCGCAAACAATGCACACGGTGGGGAGACGTTTTAACTTACTGCTGTTTTATAGATCCCGTAATGGGGCTCCGGAAATGAAACAAACCAGATTGCAACTGGGACAAAGCTCACGGCTTTCAAGCCAATTGAGGGATAGTTTTTAAAGCGCCCATTCAAAAACTCGAGTCTTGTGGAGGGAAGTGTAAATCGCTACCCAGGCAATTGGCACAGAAAACATTTTGTGGGCCTCTGCCCTAAAGACACTTTACTTGGGACCAAAGTCCTAATGGGCTCAGGGGGGGGGGACTTACTTCTGAGTAAACCTGCTTAGAAATGAATCAAATGTATTAAAAGCGTGGATCTATCAGATGTTAGCATTAGTACCTCTGCTACCTTAGGCCTAGGCGTACCGCCTTCTTTTCATCACCCTAAAATTTCCACCACGTTTGTGGGGGAGGGATTACAGTGTGGTGCTTGCTAGGTGATGTCTGGGGGAGTCCACAACAGCCAGGTTAAATATAAAGATGAAAAGGGGCAGCCCCCCCCACCCAAAGTACTGGCTATAAAGGGTATTTGTGCAAAGTTCGCCATGACGGGTTTCCCCTCTGCCTGCCAGACTGAGACAAAAACAAGGACTAAAGCTGCAGATATATTCCTTGACGAGTTAAAAAATGTCAACAAGAAAAACAAGCCTGTCCTTGCCGGAATGATTCAGCCTTTTCAAAGCTTCTGATGTCTTGTCCTCAGCTACTTTCGAGAGGATTCCTTTGCCAAAAACAATAACAAAAAAAACACCACCCACTGCCAACACACAATAACAACCACGTCGAGACATCCTCACTTCTTTCCTGCTTTCCGAATTACTATTAAAATTGTCTGGGTCAAGCTTAACAGACGAGATTATTTTCCTCAGCCACCAAGAGGCTCAAAGAAGAAGAATTATTGCAGAGAAACGTATCTGCGTGCGCGTGTTTTCTTACTAACCAAATAAAACTAGGCTAAGCGGTATTCGATATTATTATTAATTATTATTATTATTACCTGAATCGAAACATTTTGGGAAGCCTTGTATGACTAAGCTTATTCTCCCCGCCCCACCCCGGACTAGGAATATGTGAAAATAATTGAAGCTTTTAATTGAGGTGGTCTCTTTTTAATCCGATCAGTGAGCAGAAGTTCCCGTTTTCGAACTTGTTTGACATTTTCTTATTATATTTTTAAAATTCTTAGATACCACATAAATCAACCAACCGGCTGCCTTGCTTTCATCTTCCGGGAAGGGGGGAGGCTGAGGGGTCCTGGCGGGAGAATCAATGGGGAGGGGACAATGGGGAGTTTCCTGGGTGCTGCTTCATAACGCCTTCAGTCTAGACACCCTAACTTTGCAGAGGTGCCTCTTTTGCTTACAGATGCCAGCGGGGCTGTGCTCTGGGTGTCTACAATCACCTTGATTTATTTATCTATACAACAACACACACACACACACAATTCCTCTCTAGCCTTCCCCCGCCTCCAGCTTTTTGGCACAGCGGACGATAACCGCTGTTTCCAAGTTGCCATCCATCTGCCGGGCTCCGGCGGCGGCTGAGATACGGCGGCTGGGGGGTGTTGTTTGTAACTTTGCTGGTTCGGTGGCGGCGGGTCCCAGGGGAGAAGGGCCCTCCGCCGCTCTCTCATTGGTCGCCGAGCCATCAGCTGGTGCTATTTGCTGCTGTCGCTTTTGGCGCTCGGCCATCCAGAAACAAACCACTTCGATGACTACTAATAGTTATAGCCAGATGTACTAATACACAACAAATCACGGTCCGGGATCTGGGGAGCGTCAATGAGTTCCTATTTTGTGAATCCCACTTTCCCGGGGAGCCTGCCTAATGGGCAGGAGTCGTTCCTCGGGCAGATCCCCATCTACCCAGCTGGGTACGAGGCTCTGAGGCACTTCCCAGCCTCTTATGGGGCCGGCAGCCTGCAGGACAAGACCTACTCCTCACCTTGCTTCTATCAACAGTCCACCAACACGGTCATCGCCTGCAACCGGGCATCCTATGACTATGGAGCCTCCTGCTTCTATCCAGACAAGGACTTGGGCGGCGCCTCCTCGCCCTCCGGCAGTGGCAAGCAAAGGGCCAGCCACCCTGGGGACTATCTGCCCTGCTTTGCTTCTGACCAGCAGTACAAGCCCGAGAGCGGGCCGGCCAAAATCCTAAACGAGGAAGGAAGCGACCGGAAGTACAGCAGCCCTGTTTATCCTTGGATGCAAAGGATGAATTCGTGCGCTGGTAAGTCACAGGGATGCAAGCAAGACTCAAGGGGTGGGCGGGCGAGTGAGGGTGAAAGTGAAGTTGAGGGGGGAGAGAGATAAAGGGCTTTGGGGGAGGATGGAGGAATATGAGAGGGGTTTTTTTGCAGGGGGGTGAGCTGGATCTATGAAGACCAGTGTCACCTGCAAGCAAATGGGTAGACTGAGATTCCTCTCCAGGTTCTCCTCTATCCTGACACTTTGCTGGGCGGGGTGAGGTCGGGTGGGGGGGGGGTTACTTTGAAAAAGTATGCATTTATTTATTTATTTATTTATTTATTTATTTTAAAGGAAAGGTCGCCTAAAGTCTGAGTCAGCAGATAAAGGTTTGAATGCCCAACAGTCATACCTGAGAGCCAGTTCGGTATAAAGTACTAAGATCTGGTGCTCGTTGTAGGCTTGGTTGGTGGTTACTGCTGCTACCAGTACGAAATAATCATGATTAAAAGAAGCCCGCTTCCCTGAGAGCCAAAGACTGATGCAGAGGAATATGCCCTCTGTATTGACTGCTCAATATATTTGCAAGACAGATCCTCTCTTCCCCCTCCCTTCACCCACTCATTAGTGTGTAAGTATTAGCTACTGAATGCACGTTTTCCAGTAATATGTGCACGCACACAAATCATCTACTGGGGGCGGAGGAGGTGGGAAGAGAGGAAACTTGATCAATGGCCAAATTCCCATTGATTTCAATGGATCAGAATTTCATCCTTTGTCCATCTTAAAGGGGAAGTTTGGAAAAGACATGCAAAATTTAAACTCCACGAGGCATTTTTATTCAGGTTTTTCCTACATAAGTTTACCTTCTCCGTTGTGAGTTTGTTTCTTTTGGGGGTACCACACTGCAGTAAATATAGCACTGCAGGGGCGGGGGCTTCTTGCTTTAAGAATGCATACTAGGATTTATTTCTTTGTAATTATGTTCGTTTCTAGGCTGTTATCCTAAGAGCACTTCCTTGAAAGTAGGCTTTACTGAAATCGATGGCCTTGCAAATAAATGAGCTCAGATACTGGTATCTGTTGCTTTAATTATTATGAAAGGTCGTGGTCCAGACAAAGTTAAGCACTTTCAGGTCGCACTTATTTTAAATCGAGCAGAGTTAAGGACGTGCGCCTGCTCGAGTTTGCCTCTGAAAACCAATGGAGCTGCTTAACTTTGTCCGGATCCTGCCCAGGTACCCTATTGGCGTGATCTTAGGCATGTTCACTTATAAGTAGGTCCTGATGAGTTCCATGGGGTTTACTCCCAGGCAGATGGGTATAGGATTGCAGCCTGAGTTTTTGCCGACGCCACAGCGAGATAGAAATGTTACACACCCCACACAGAGTCAGTCACAGCGTGTGCATATGTGCCCGTTTGCGTGCCATATGAGAGTATTTTCTGCGTGTTGAGCGCGGAATTTTAGCCCCGACGTCAATACGAACATTGGCTTCCCAAAGTTCTGCTACCAACTTAGATATCCCTGGGAAAATTTAACCCGGGAAACGTTGAGGAAGGGACTGAACTTTCCCCACGCATCTCCTTATATCTTCCTATGCGAGGATATGGGCTGGGGGTGGGGGAGAGAGGGGGGAAAACGCACACACCAGCGCAGCTCGAAGCAGTTTTCCTCCATTGTTAACAGAAAGCACGAAGGCCTCTTCAACTGAGACCATCTTGTCTTTCCTTCCATAGGTGCAGTATACGGAACGCACGGCAGACGGGGCAGGCAGACCTACACCAGATACCAGACCTTAGAGTTAGAGAAGGAATTTCACTATAACAGATATTTAACCAGGAGGCGACGGATTGAGATAGCGAACGCTCTCTGCCTCACTGAGCGGCAGATTAAAATCTGGTTTCAAAACAGGAGGATGAAATGGAAAAAAGAAAGCAAACTCATCAATTCCACCCAGCCGGGAGAAGAAACAGAGGAAAAGTCTGGGGAGTAAAACAATGCTTACAACGAGGCGGGTGTGTGTGTGTGTGTGGAGTTGCCACCATACCCTCTCTTTAGTTGCTCTTTACATCTCCCTTTACCCCTCCCCTCTTATGTTCCTCCAGGAATATATATATATATATAGATATAATTCGTATTGTAATGGTTCTGACGACTTTCAAAGGCTTGATTAAAATATATACCTATTTATATATATCTATATATATTTGCAATTAACTGTGAATTTCTGGATCGGTAGGATAAATGGACATGGAAGGGAGTGATGTACATAGTCAGGTCTCCAAAGCGTAGGTTAGGATATGCTTCAGATGGTATCAAGATTCTTTAAAAAAACAAAACCACACCAAACAAACTTTGAAGTGGAGCATCGGTGATAATATGAAAGACTGGAAATTGGTGGAATGGCTTCCAGGGACAAAAAAAGAGGGGGGCGGCGGTCGCTTGCTCAGAGGGAAACCTCCATATTCTAGGACGGCCAGAGATGTACATGCGTCTTATTTATGTCTTTGCTGCTAACTCGGGATAGATTGGTGCCATTGTTCGTCTCCTTTTCACCTCAGACCTGAGCCCATTCATTCGGATTTTTTTTAAAAAAATACAAAACATAAAATAAAAAGACTCCATGATTAAAGTTGCCACCATGGCGATTTTATGGCACCGAAATATTACAGTACAGATTAGGAAAAGCCTGTTTCCTTGTACATATGATTGAAATATTTAGTTAGGATCCCACCCCACCAAAAAGAAAAAGAGGGAAAGGGGAAATTTCAATAATGAGATTAAGCGTTTTTCTGTTGTGGTTGTTTTTTTTAAGTACAGCCTTGAAGTGTTGATGAACCGCTATGGATGTTTCAAAATGGCCACATATTTGCGTACTGTTTTGTTTTAATTAGCAAAAGCCTGCATTAAACCCCCCCCCCACAAAGCTCAAAATACTGTAATTAAAAGCACAACAAGTGAAGGGAGAAGTATCTCCAGGCAGGCAGAGATGGGTAGAGTTCGAATTAGAGGAGTGTGTGTGTGTCTGTGTTTGTGTACACACACATGTATATGCACGCTCACAAACACAACTTGACTATCGAGGGTAACTTTGATTTCTGAGTACTGTTGAAGGAGTAGGCAGAATACTGAATCGTGGCTGTTTCCCCAACCCCCCACCTTCACATTTGGTTAAATTTCTAAACAACGACAGTAAATTATGATGGTGATGGAAGCAAAGTCGAAATGTAGCTACTATTCTATGCTTTCATTGAGAATGTGTGGAAGAAGGATCCGGCGCAAGCACGATTTGCTTTAAATAACAGTGACAGTGAAAATGTGTCTTTCTATATGCGATTAAGTGTGTTTGGCGTCCTCTGTGTATATGTGGAAATGCAAAGGTCTTTTTCGATACTATGAAAAGTGTACTTTTTGGGCAATGACTCTGAATACTAATAAAAGTGAAATAGTGAAAACCTACCCCTCAAAAGATCACCAACGTTATATATATATATGTTGTTGTGAAATTGGGTGGGGGAGGAAGAGAATATGCCATGGTGTCATAAAATGATACTGGGGTTTGCTTGCTTTTAGTTCCAGGCTGTTTAAAAGAGGCTTAGAGAACAGCTCAGCGGAAGGAAATTTTGAAATCGGCACTGATCTTTAAAAATGCACAGCGATCGATCCCCCGCCACCCCTTTTATCCTGGTTTTTCAAGCGCCTGAGAAAAAAGGACACCATAGTAATTGTTGCTAGAATGTTGGGGTTTATTGCTTTCCTCTAATTGGCTTCAATAATAATTAGTCTTTTCCCTTCCTCCCGCAAAAGAAACCCATATATATATATATATATATATATATATATATATATATATGGCTCTCCCTATTTATACAGCTTTTCTTTGTAAATAATCTCTAGCAGAATGGGGGATGTTAGGAAATAATAAAGGAATGTGCAAGATTAAAAGGAATCTTATTGAAAAGGAAAGGTTGAATATATTATTTCTCCCCTATGCTTCTGAATTCTTGCTGGTTTTCTGATCTGGAGCCGATAGCCCTTAAAAATTGGTCCATACTAATGGAACTGTGTGAGAGATGCCATAATTTTGCTATAATGGGCTGTAACCTCGATTCGACCCCAGACTTGCGAGTAAGCCCCTCGCTGGGGCGGGGGGGGGGGTGTTGCGGAGGTGAAGATCCCGCTTTCCTCCAGAGGGTGGCGCACGAGGCCGACTGACAGTCGCGAGCTGGCGGCCGGGTGCGCGCGCCGGCGCGCGCGCCCCAGCCCTTCCAGCATCCACCCAAACTCCCCCATTTAGTGCACGAGTTTACCTCTAGAGGTCATCAGGCAGGATTTACGACTGGACAACAAAAGCACGTGATGTGAAGCCGTACCCCATATTTGGGTGCCTACGTAGGAGGGAACCAAGTACATGTCCCAGTCATTTCCATAATTCATCATAAATTGTGCTAGGGTGCTATAGACGCACCAAAAAACGAAGCAAAGAGCCACAAATCAAGCCCCCCGATCAAAAAAAAAAGCAACAAAAAATCCCAACCAACAACAACAACAAAAAAATCATCATCAACAAAAAAAACAAATGAGCTCTTATTTTGTAAACTCATTTTGCGGTCGCTATCCAAATGGCCCGGACTACCCGTTACATAATTATGGAGATCCCAGTGCCGTGAGCGAGCAATTCAGGGACTCCGCCAGCATGCATTCCGGCAGGTACGGCGGCGGCGGCGGTGGCGGCGGAGGCTACGGCTACAATGGCATGGACCTCAGCGTCGGCCGCTCGGCTTCCAGCCACTTTGGGGCAGGGGGCCCCTCGGAGAGGGCTCGCAGCAGCTACCCCGCCAGCGCTGCCCCCGAGGCCAGGTACGCCAGCCGGGCGGCGGCGGGGGCCACGGGGTCCACTCACTCGCCTCCGCCTGACCCTCTGCCCTGCGCCGCTGCCGTGGCGGCGGCCACCTCGCCTGTCAGCGGCGACGCTCATCACGGCGGCAGCGTGAAAAACTCCACGGCCAACTCGAGCAGCACTTCGTCCACTTCCAGCACCGGCGCCAGCAGCAGCAGCAGCAGCACCAGCGCCAGCAGCAGCGCCAGCAGCACCGGCAACAACCCCCACCACCTAGGCAGAGAAGGGCTCAGCACGTCGCCAGGCACCGAGGAGGACGCCCCGGCCAGCAGCGAGCAGGCGAATCCCCAGCAGAACGACCAAAGCACAGCTCCACAGCCGCCACAGCCCCAGATCTACCCCTGGATGAGAAAACTGCACATAAGCCATGGTAAAAAGCATGCCCGGATTACAATATCTATGTATGAGAGAGGGGTGGGGAGGGGGGGAGTGTGTGTCGAGGGAGAGAGAAGGTAGATTGTTTGCAAAAGAGGAAACGTGGTGGGCAAGAAATGTGGTGGGCAAGAAATGTGCTTTCTCTTGCTCTCTGTCTTCCTCTGCCTGCTTGTCTGATCTTCTGGTCTATGCGGAGGAACACCCCCCCCCCGCCCCAAACCCCGTCCCTCTTGGAAAAGGCAAGTGGGACTTTGGAAATCGGGGTAGGGTGAGCCAAGCTCTCTTTAATAACTCTTCTAAGTCTCCCGGACTGTGAGGTGTAATTGAAATTTGGGGGGAGGGGAGAGAGGGAAAGCGTGTGTGTGTGTGTGTGTGGGAGAGAGAGAGAGAGAGAGAGAGAGGGATCTTGAATAGTGCGTGTCAGTCCTTGTAATTTATGACGAGGACCGTCCAGTGAAAAACACCGTTACTAATTATATCAAAAAAGAAGTTGAGTAAATAATGTGTGTGTGTGTGTGTGTGAGAGAGAGAGAGAGAGAGAGAGAGAGAGAGAGAGAGAGAGAGAGAGAAAGGGGTGTGGGGTGAAATATTTTTTTCTGGGAGGGAAGGAAGTCGAGGGAAAACTTAAGAGAGGAGGTTGGAGGGGGGCAATTGGGGGGGGGCTTAGTCCTGCAGTCCATAGTGCACTTGGAAATTCTTCCCACTGACTCCCAGATAAAGTGTGTTCAGATCAGGAGTGGGACCAGAACTTCAGAGGGTGCTTGGTTTGGGTGTTTATGTTTGTGTAAAACTCACTCTAGTAACAACTTCCCCACGACCCTAAGCATACTGTCAGGAGGAAGTAAGTTCTCATGAAGCCAAATGGTTTTGTTTTCTTTTACTTGCGAGTAGTAATATATTAAGGATCGGGGTGCAGAAGGGAGCTGCCATCCTGTCTTCCCCAGATTAAATAAAGGAGGCTACTCAAATAAAGTTGGGAGGCTACTCAAATTCAGAGCCCGGGATATTATTTGAGGGAAGGGGAGAAGAGATAGATGCGGGTGGGGAGAGCGAGAGAGGAGAAGGAGCTACTTGTTGATCATTTTCTCCCAACTTAACGCCCATACCAAACAGAGAAGAAAATCAGGGAGAGGAAGATTGGAGAGGAAGGATCCGGGGTGGCGGCGGTGGGACGTCTCCTCTTGCCAAAGGTCTAAACCGTGTCGTCCCCTTTCTATTTTTTGTTGCAGACAACATAGGGGGTCCCGAAGGGAAAAGGGCTCGGACTGCTTACACCCGCTACCAGACCCTGGAGCTGGAGAAAGAGTTTCACTTCAATAGATACCTGACCCGCAGGCGGAGGATTGAAATAGCGCACGCTCTTTGCCTCTCAGAGAGACAGATCAAGATCTGGTTCCAAAACAGGCGGATGAAATGGAAAAAGGATAACAAGCTGAAGAGTATGAGCATGGCAGCGGCGGGAGGAGCCTTCCGCCCTTAAGAGGAAAAGCCCCCGGCCCTGAAGCTGCTGCTGCTGCTGCTCCTTCTCCTTCTTCCTTCCCCGGAAGAAAACAAAACAAAAAAAACCCGAGTAACCGAGCAGTATTATAATTGAGCTGACCCTGCGTGGAATGTCAGTAGCCTCTTCCCGCTCCTGCTCTCCTTCTGCCCATCGTTCTGTAGACCACATTGACTTGCTCCAACTTCTCTGGGAGGCTGAAGATTCCCTCGCCCATCGTTTCATCCTGAGCCTGTTTTAATTAAGCCCCCCCACCCCGCCCCCGCCCGCGTCTCTCTCTTCCTCTCTCTCTCTCTAGCGCGTGTTACGTACGAGTAGATCTGCTTCCCGTGCATTTTATGTCTTGAATGGCTTTTGTCTTGAAGGGGGGGGGATGTAGATGTTTTAACTTATTTATATGAAGCGAGTGGTGTTACTTGAAGTAACTGTAAAGTGGGAGGGGGGAACCGAGGGGGGGGGAAAGACACCCTAGACAAACACAAAAGTAAAGGAGGACGATCTGTTCCCTCGTTCGCTTCCCCCTCAACTTCTTCCCTTCTGGCTCCCCTACAAGTCCTGTTTGACTCCCAATGTTCTCTCTCTCTGTGTGTTGCACTCGCTGTGCTTTGCTGTGCATGTGTGTTCAAAACGTGTCAGTGTCTGTATAGCTCCAAGCTGTGGCCGAGATTTCCGATCAGAAACGACCTATCTTATTTCCCTGTGTCCATTAATGGCTGTTGTAGAGGTGAATATGACGAAATACAAAAACGGAACGTGTCCTAACGTGTAGTGAATAGTGAATCTGTGACGAAAACTGTGATTCCAGACAGTATGTCCTTTGCTTGTGCCTTTGTATATGACTCTCTTTGCACGAAGTCTTAGAAGTGGCTTTTCTATTAAGCGCAGCTTCAGTAACGTATTTCCCACCCCCTCTTCTCTCTTATAGCTTCCTTCCTTTCTTTTGGTGAACAAAGTTACACATAGAGTCAAAGTCTGGCTGTTTGAGCAAACAATAATAATAATAATAATAGCAGCAACAACAACAATAATAATGTGATCGGCTTTTGAAAAGAAACTGTTTTTTTTTAATAACTGACTGGAAAAAAATAAACTTTCTATTGTAAGGGTTTCCCCCTTTTCTTTCTTCCCCATCGAACCCCCCGGTTTTGGTTTTGGTTTTTACTTCTGCGGGTAGTTTGGTTTCTACCCTAACGGAGGTGCCCTAGAGCAAAGTTGGAGAAGGACCCAGCCCAAATTCAAAGTAGATGCAGACACGATTGCCCCAGATCCCTTGGAATTGTAAAGTTATTCTTTGGATGGAGGGCTCACAATAACAGACCCTCAGCCAACTCCTTGTCTTGGAAGTGGGGTGGGAGGGAGAAGGAATGCCCCAAACTTCTGCTCTTTCTTGGCTGGGGAGGAAAAAAGAAGAAGAAGAAGACTGTCCTTTCTTCAACAACATTATCATCTCCAGAACTTGCTTTATACTATCTCCATCGGTTCATCCTCATAAGTTAAAGAAAGCTAGACCTGCCAGAAAGGTCTTGCATCTGTGAGCACCAGTCCAACATGGGGAAAAAAGTATTTAAATAAACCAGATACACCCACCTTCTTATTCTGCACTCTTACAAAAAGGTATTGGGGAAGGGTTTTGTGGCTGTTGTTGAGCGGGTGGGGATAAATTCCACCCTTCGACATAACATTTATTTATTTATTTTCGCTACAGCTACTCTTTTTTTTTTTTTGCTAGGAAATGTAACGTTACTTACCCTCACCAGGGCTTGAATGGTTAACTCTCCCGAGCTTCTAAGCGCAACTAAAGCTTTGCACATTTACAGACGGCTTTACATTGATGCCTTCCCTTAAAAGTTATAAAACAGTAAACTTTATAAGCCCCAGTTCCGGCTATATGACATTTGGGTGCCAAATGAATAGGGTTTTGTCTATGAATTAGATCGTAAAATCATCCATAGCACAGACAGATAGGCTCACTGGCTATAAAAAGTCACGTGGTGCCATTAAAGTAAGTTTTATGGTTTTGGGGAGTTGTCATCCAACATTATATACCACATAACATATAATCGCACTGACGATGGACTTCATTTGACTCTTTTGCAGGCTACGTGCGCCTCCTGGCCATTCAAATTGTCAGGTTTAGGTACAGAAGTATCCATTAACCCAAGTTCTCAAATACTCTCTGAAAAAATGGCTCATTGCAAGTTAAGGTAAGTTTCGTGCACAAGTTGCTTAAGTTTATTTGTACAGTGAAGAGCTCGCCTGTCGTTGCCTGGCTCCTTCTTAACGCTGCCCCGTTTATTCGGAAGGGAAGAAATAATATTTGGAAAGGCGCAGGTTACAGTGGGTAGGGGCCCGTTGTCCCGCCTCCCCATTTTTATCTAACCTCTCCTTTTTAAAATTTTATCCTTCAAATCCAGGCAAACCACAATAAGCGACTTTGGCAGAGATGGATTTTGAGGCCTAACTTTAATTACTTTGACTACGGCAAATGATAATGACTTCCTTTGCTTTTCCGTGCCCAGTGATTTTGTTTATTGAGGGGGCAGAGAGTCCGCAGGCGATTTTTTTAAAAAAATATTTTAATGAAAGGAACATAGATCTGGCTATGTCTGTAGACTGGTCATCCCTGTCTTTGCGGGGCGGGATGTGTGTGGAATTGACGCAGTAGTAGGTTTTCCAAGATAAGTTTTCCAGCTTATCGTCTCTAAAAGACAAGGAAGGTGCGCTCCAAGTCTGACTTTTTACGTGGTTAAGGTTCTTTGAGACTTATCTCTCCTCCATAATTACCCCTACGTACCTCCATCTCTCTCGTGTGTCCCTCTCTGTGTCTACATAGATTGTATATATACGCAATTTACACCCTTACCGTAGATTCCCCACAACCCCAGTGCCTTCATTTCCCGCTGGTTCCTTTATCCCTTCCCATGAAGGAACCAACTGACTGTAACTTTTACAGGAGAGTCTACGTGCCATTGGAGTGCTTGGAATTATGAAGGACAATACGTATAGGTTTATAGGCGATAGTAAATAACCCCATTTATATAGATATCCGTGTATATATCTACATACACCCATCACTGGCTGGGAATTGCAGGGTAGGCCCCAGCTGCCTGTTTATTTCAACATTCTTTTTTTCTATTTAAGTAGACTCTTCTCACTAGAGTGTGATTACTCAGCAATAAACTTTATGACCGGATTCAACTTTAAGTCTTTGAATTTCCAGGGTTGAAAGAGAGCGTGAAAGAGCATCCCTTTTTCCACTGCCCTTCTTCTTTTTGTTTTGTTTTGTTATTTCCTTTTCTTTCTTCTCAGCTTCTTTGTACTGCCAGAGCCAAATCCTGGAAATCCTTGCTCACACGAGCAGCTTTTAAGTCTTATCAGTTGTATCTTTGGAGCGCCTTGTAGCTAAAAGCCATGCAGGTGACCAAGAATTGGCAAGATAGGACCCTACTCTTTTTGAAGAAGAAAGTAAGAGGGGCCCGTACAAATGGGCTCATACATTGAGGTAACCCCACGTGAGGTTTGAAACGATCTCACCCCTATTCCTGCCTTTTAAAAAAAACAACAACAGATTGTTATCAGCGTGTGGGGTTCTAGAATATGCTTTCCCACTCTTATATCGCTTTGGACATCAGAGGAAAAGACAGTGTTGTCAGAAAATATAATAGCGTTATATAAAATAAGCGTGCCCTGTCCTAGTGGCTGTTTGGAAAGAGATACTCTGATGAAGGATCTTTTTTCTTGTGTATAGGTGGGTAATCTTAGAAGACTGAGAAACTTGCAGCAATAAGTGAATATATATTTTAAGACTTCAAATATTTTTTTATACATTTCCCTGAATACAGATGGATAGGCTAGCAATGCAATAAACTGGGTGGGGAGGAGCAGTTTTTAATTATACATTTAGTCCAAGCCTATGTGGCAGAATTAATCACACAGAACCGAATGCTAATAGTAGCTGGCATTTTCATGGTATTTACTTCCCTACACCTTAAATAGTTAGCAATGCGTATACACGTGTCTGGAACTATGACTAGATTTTTTTCAGTAGAAAAAATAAGGATTTAAATATAATGCATATCTGCTAAATAGAAACAGATGGCTGAATTACAAATCCATAATCCAGTTAAGGGAAGGACCTGATTTTACACTTAAAAAAAAAAAAAAGCCAACGGGACTATTGTTGGACTCCTAAAAGTATTTACTGGGAAATTCGAGTCCAGGCTTTCAAGGGGATATTTCCCTAAGTGAAATATCACTGAAATCCAGGTGCTAATCTACTTCAGTTTACATGAACTGAACTTTAGCTTCTGTTTCTTAGTGAAAAACAAGGTACAGTTTAAGCTCATTCGGGGCTGGTTGTGATCTCACCGTCTTGGATGAGGCCATCTGAAGGTTGTGGTCAATCTGCTCCATACCTAGGCAGAAGAAAATCGTACTGAAGTCTGTTGGATTTAATTCAAAAGAATTCAGGAATGGAGTAGGGAAATCCTGATGCCGTCTGATTTTGTAACTGGGGGAAAACAATTCATTGAGCTGAATGCTTATTTAACTCTTACCGTGGCTATCTAGCGATCCAGCCTTCTGATTGCTAGTTGACTGAATGGATACTAGCCAGTGAAACACATACAGCTTTGTGAACAATGTCATTTAGGCTGCAATTCTATACTCACTTCCCTGGGAGTGAATCCCATTGAACTCAAGGAGACTTTCTTCTGAGTAGGCAAAATTCCTCACGCACAAAAAACAAAACAAAAAAAGCCAACCCCTAAACACAAGATGAATTCATTGAGCATGCGAATAACTATGGGAATTGTCACTATTTAAAAATATTTCTAGTTTTCTGTCATGCCACCTTGAAACACTCTACCGAATAACCTAGGCAAAACACATCCACACGAAACTCCGGAATGTAAAGCCCATTTTAAAATAATATTGTATGTGTATTTAGTGCAAGTATATCTGATGGTGATGACTGTCGTATCACTGTTACTTTCTTTCTCTGACAACTGTGTGGTTTATTTTACTTAAATTACCGCCAGCAATTCTGAACCTTAGAAGTACTTCGCTGGCCCAGATGTAAGCACCAGCGCCATTAAAGGTTAGACAAGGGTGTGTGTGTGTATATAGCAAGGGCGTCGGAAGACTTCACTTTCTTTAAAGCGTAAGATGGCTTTTCTAAGTCACATGATTCGATGGTTTGCGCGTGCCCCTCACTACAAAGCATCATGGGAAAATTATTAGTGGCGTTATCTTAACGAATTAATTTCCTTGTCTTCAAAAGAGTGAAATTGCAAGCGTTTTCTACCTTATCTGTCCAGCTTTCAACATTACATTCTAATATCGAGGACATAAGCACTTAGACTGCATCTTTCCTGTAATCCCTCTCTTTCTTCTCCTTTTTCATCTGATTTTCTGATCTGTATAATTCGGCCTTTGGGAGTTTTTTGTTCTTTCTATCCACTCTGATCACATAACCTCTATTTTTCGCAGGCTTTGTTTTCACGATTCTCCAAAATCCTAGTAGTTTCCCTGGCGGCTAGCGCTTCTCGAAAACAGCTCCTCCACAATCACAGGGCCGTATGGTTTGCATATTGGACGCAAACAATGCACTGTGGTCTCAGAGAGAAAGACACCATGTTTTCCAAAGGGCGTCTCTTCCCAGGCAGCCTGTCCCCTTCTTTTCCTTCTCCACATAACCCTCTGAAATGGGCTTTTCAATAATAATATTTGTTATGAAGGTTATTGGGTAATTATTGCAGTTTTTGTGAAACAGTCCTTGCTCGAGGTGAAGCCTGTCTCTGGATAATAAATGGCAGCCCTCGCAGTTCATTGCCAGGTTAAGTAAATGCAGAAACTAAGATAAATCTGCACACTCCAGAACTCGCCAGCAGAGCTCGCTTTAGACCAAGTTCACAGTCAACTTGCTTTCTCCGTGGGCAAGGCTTCTCGACTCCGTTGGATCAGGGTCTTTATTGAATAAATAGGATGGCACAATGGCCAGCCTGGATAAATTGCCCGGTCACTGCGCCCCACTTCGCATCCAGAATTTACACATCTACCATTGGAAAGCACATCGCTCCTTTCAGTATAATCTAGTTAATCTCCCACGCTGGTGTCTGGGCATTGCGTTTGATTTTGGAATTCGGTTTCAGTGTTGAAAGCCGTTGAGGCGGCTCTCTTTTTTTAAAAAAAAACCCCAAACAAACAGCCATGCAGAAACTGCATTCCCTTAAAATCTTAGCGAAAAGGGAAGCAGTCAAGGCTTGATGGCAACAAACAAGAGAGCTGGAGATTCTTTTACGGAGATAGGAGCTGCTCCGCTTTTGTATATCTCTGTGGTTAGGGCGTAACAACTCTAGGTCAAAAAGTTGAGGGTCAAAAGTTTACGTTGTGCGCCACTCTTAGTCATGCGCCCAGACAGAGTTTGATGTCAATGTTATAGCCAAGATCTTGACTATCAACACAAAAGATAAAATAGCTTTGAGTTAGGCGTGTATCATAGTATGGACTCCAGGTGAACTCTAGTGGTTGAATGACCTCAATTACCGAGGAAAGGATAGAAAATCCCTCTTTTCAAAGAGTAATGCACGTTGTATTTCATCTTGAATTATCAACCACATTTCCCCCATTGAATATCGTTGGCTGGCAGATGCATCAGGTGAATGCGGGCGCACATTCCTCCCCCCCCCCAGGCAACTGCGCATACACCCACCACCACCAATGCATTTTAAAGTGCGAGTCCTATCAGAGTCCATCGGAAATTCCCATTGGATTTTAATAGTTCTGAATCGCAGAGAAGTGGACTCTTGTTCACACAAGCGTAAGCCATAGTACAATTGTCTGGCTTTTAAGTGCCACAATACTCTGTTTTGTGTGTGTGTGTTGTTCGGCTTTGCTACAACAGACTAACACAGCTAGCCCTCTCAAAAAGGCTCAGTGAGGTGCCAGCTGAGTTCTTAACTTTCCAGTGGGTACCAGAAGACTGATAGCAATATCTGAGGAAACGAGTAGACTGAGATGACGATCTCACTGCCGGATACCGCAGGAGTATAAAATACAAGCATGACAATACTGGAGAAGTTCAGATATGCTGTCTTTCTGAGTGACCCTAAGCAAATTGCATGCCCCCCCCCCCCCAATCCTTTAGGGTTATACGTTTAATAAGAAATATATAGCTTCACCCTTTTGGCCGCCTTATTTAGCCACAATGAAGCTTTATTTTTTCCTTCTTTTTTTCAAGGCGTGTTTGTATCTGAATAACTATTTATTTCAAATAGGGAAGTAGGGATTATTTATTTAGCCATGAGTAGGATTGCTTTCTGAGATGGATTTTCCGTTTTCACTGTGTCTCCAGGTGTTTTGTTTCTTTTGTGTATTTTTTTTTAAATCCGAGAAGGTGCGTTTTTCAGTCCTAAGAAATTCAGAATATTTCACAGAGATCCAGTGAGTGGTTTATTACTAAGCAAATACATAGGAGAGATTGCTCCTTTCAGAGGTGTCGAAACAGAGATAACGTGCAGGAGAAAGTAAGCAAGTTATTATTAGAAGGCTTTATCAATGCTTTGAAAATACACAAAGAACTACGGGACGCCTCCCCGTTCGACAAGAAATAGTTTTAATTATAAGGCGAGGACATTGGGCTTCCAGGAAACATATTTGCAATGTATTTTGGTTTTTCATCAGCGACCTTCTCTTGAAAATTATCTTGCAACGTCCCCCGCCCCCCCGTGTCTCCTATATGTGCTTTTGCACTGAAATTACCACTGTAAGGTGGAGGGGGATGCTATTCACAACACACTGTTAAAAACACGCCTCTGCTATTTCGGTTTTGCCCTTGAAATACTGCATTGCCTATTTGGAAATTTAATTATAGGAAGCATGAACATTGCAAGGCGGAATGTTTGCTTAAACGTCCCTTTTATATACAGAGGACCAAGGAGACTATTTCGAAGACAACACTTCTTTGACTCCGCCTGTCCTGAAAAACTTGACTAAAAAAAACAGAGGGCGAAAAAAAAAGAGAGAATAAGATCTCTGTGGAAAGCAGCAAAGCGAAACCTGGCTTTCTTTTCCAAGGACTCCTAGTGCCAATTTATTTTGCTTCCATTTAAGGTGGAATTTTGGGCGGGGGATGGGAGTAGGGACAAGTTTTTTCAAATACAGAATATTTCCAGAAGGGCCTCAAAGAGCATCTGGAAGAAGTATCGCCTTCTCAAGTCGTTTTCTATTCATTCATTTTTTTAAACGGTAAAAATAAAAACGACACAGTGGGCTTTTGTTGCTTTGATCGGAGTCATACCCATATAGTCGGAGCGTCCTACCTCTAGCGAAGCATAGACACTGGTACTTGGTGCGTAACGTGACCTTTGAAAAGATTAGCCTTCTCAGCCTCAAATGTAGATGCCAATCGCCCCATCTTCCCCTTCTTTAGAATTGTGCTTATTTACGGTCCTGGACGACCAGGACCTCAAAGTCCAGTTACCAAACACACACATACGTACACACACGAGTTAGATCCTTATAAATAACAGGGGGGAAGGAGAACGTCCCAACCTCTTGTCCCAAGAATGAACTCCATAGGAACTCCATCACACCATCCAGTTCCCTGGTAGGACCTTTTGCTGATTCAGAGGAAGTTTAGGATAAACGCAGCCGCTGCGTTATCACAACGTTTACATGTTTTCTCGCACGGCCGCCTTAAGATTCCTTCCCCGTTTGCGAATAAGTGACCCTGCCCAGAGCCTCCTTCTGCCCCTTGCTATTTTTTTAAAAGACGCTCTTAAAGACCTCGGAAGGGGAAGAAAAAAAACCCCCTAAGTCCAAGGCCGAGGTGAACTTCAGGTCAGCGCGTCTAACAAATATGAAAATGTCGCTTTGTGAAGGGCACGCCTTGTTATTTAACAAAGACTGTCAATGTGTAAGATTAATAAGAAACAAAATGCGCCCGGTGTCACTTTTCGGTCACTTTGAAACTTGGGGCAGGCTTGCATTCAAGAGTGAAAGCTGGGTTAAATATATTCAAAATGCCTCGAATCAAATTCAAGCCAGGCTGCCGGGTGTCGCTCTCCACCGCCAACCCGCCAACCCGCCTCCCCCCCTCCGCCCGCGTCTCTATTGCTCGCTCGCTCCCTCTCTCCCTCCCAGGCGCGTGGGCAAGTTGGAAAGTTTAATTGCATAGATTATCTATAAAAGCGCAACCTAAGATTGCGGTGCGCGCGCACACACATCTATATTTACACTCTGAACTTGCTAGTCGGGGTTGGCACACTCTCCGCTTATCCATTTACTTGGTTTGCTCCAGTTCTGAGACCCGCTCCTGTTTCTTGGGAACCTCGGAGTTATCTTGCCATCAACTTTCATTTCGGTCCATCTTCCACGTTCTTCACTGGTTAGCTGCTAAACTTCAGCCTCCCCTGATCTGCGATGATGATGAGGTCTTGGTGCTGAAATCCCCCTCACTGAAATGTGTGTGGTTTTAAAAAAAATTATAGGCGATGCTCTGAAGCAGTTTCAGGAGGCCAGGGTTCAGGGTTCGGTGTAGGTTCGTTCCGGGATTTGCTCCGCGGAGCCATAAATCTCTGGAGGGAGCGGGAGGGGAGGCTGAACGTGGAAACCGCCGCATATGAGATAACAACTTGGTGGTCTTGGCTGGGCTCTTGTTTATGATATGTAAACCGCAAAGACGAGGAACAGGCCCATCTCTGCAGCCTGATAGAATCCCATGGAGGTGGGGGTGGGGGGGAGAGAAACCCTGGCTGCTCCCGCAGCTGAGCAGCTTAGGTCACCTTGGAGATTTACAGCCCCAGCTCTAGAATCGTATTCATTGCTTGTTGCAACTGAGCAAAGGAGACACCCAGTGGAAAGCTGACCAGGGGGAAACAGAGCAGGCTCTGAGATACAATCAGGAGAGCTAATATTAAACAGCCCCTGGGACGTTCTCCGAAGGTAATAATCAGCAGACAAAAAGAGAGAGAAGGTACCTGCTTTCCTTGTATTGTTGTGGTTTCTTTTCTTTTTTTGTTTTGTTTTGGGGAAAAACCTGCGGTTTTGACGCCTGGTGGTTTTCTGGTATTTACTATCGCCCTCAGATGCAAGGGCACCGCTTTATCTCAAGGGAAATTGATAGTGTTTATGTCAGAGGTGCATCTTGCAGTGTTTCTGTGCCAGAATCGCACCGTCCATTTCAGCGTGTGCGAGAAAAGGGGAGGGAAAAGCGAAACAAAACCCTGCGCCTTTGCTTTAGCCGTTTAACACCAACCATGGGCTTAATTGTTGCTGTTTGTTAGTGGCAAAGGGGCAGTTTGCATCCCGGTCTACTATTCCGTGAAACCATAAAACGGGACTGGAGCCGGTTGTCATTCCTACAAATGTCACAGGCGCGCAATCAGCGTTAAAAAGCCAAGTGTTGGATCCTGCTATTTGACTTCCGCATTGTCTGCGAGTGTTTTACGGCCTGGCACTCGCCAGTGGCATCTATTTGCTTCCACAGTGTATGGTGCATTCGAGAAAGCTTTGCATACATAGAATATCCACTGGAGATGTACAAGGTGGGGGGGTGGGGAGGGCTCTTGCCATTTCCAGGACGGAGGTATTTCCGATAGTATCTGGAAACCAGCACATTATTATTATTATTATTATTATTATTATTATTATTATTATTATTATTATTATTACTACTACTATTACTATTACTATTATTGTTGTTATCGTGGAACGAGGTTTCAGCAGTTTAAGGGAGACGCACAGAGAAGAGGAAGGGAAATTCAACGAGAGCATAAAAACGGGACCTATTGAGCGCACTGACACACATTTATACACAAAGAATTGTAGCTGGTTAATCTAGATGCAATCGTCATCCACACGAGCGCTATGAGCGGTTGATACAACCGAAAAAGTCTTCAGTCCACACTTCGAGTGAAATAATCACGATGAGAATGAACACCCCTATTATATGGATCCTTTTCTTAAAACTAAACTGGTTCTTTGGGAAGAGGGCAGAGCAGCATTTTATCAAGTTCCAAATTCTTATTTTTTAAAACTAATATTAATATTATATTATATTAAATGGGTGTGTCCCTAAAGACTCAAATATTAAAAAGGAAGGTGGGTCACTAGACCCACCAAGCGGTTGAATTAATATATACTATAATAAAGGCTAGTTTAACGTCCAGATTTCAATTACCCCATAGGTCAGGCCATCGCCTCCTTTTCCTCCCTGTCTCGCAAACGGATCAATTTCCAGCAATCGTAACGCAGGTCGAAGAGACTATTCACGACGCACAACTGCAATGTTTACGGTACTTGTGAAAGATAACGGTGCATTCTGTTTTAAATAACCAATTCCTCTCCCTTTCTCAAAGGGAAATACTGTTTCCTGGGCACTAGATATCTTTATTTATTTATTTAGGCACGTGAATGGGCTTAATTCTTGATCTTAACTGCCTCTCTAGTCTGCTGGAGGTTTTGATTAAAATCTATTCACCTTTAAAAAAAAAAGTATTTTTATATTGGCCTCTCTATTTAATGATATGCCCCCGCAGCTCCAAATTTGCCACGGGGTGGAAGATTTTAAAAATAATTAAATTATCGTAAAAGAGCAACATTTAAAAGCCCCCGGGAGGTATCAGAGAGAAACAAATAGCTAGTTGCAATTAGGTGGTCTCTGTTTTCATAGGATCGACTGGTCTCATTGATTGCACTGCTACCGTCCAATCACTCATTGATGCCCCCGAAATCACGCGATCTCGGGTGCCCTTTTATGTCTCGGGAGGACACTGCGTTTCCTTTGCTTTCAATGACTTGGTAAGGGCTGGAGATACAGAGAGCGAAACCGTACGCTGCGTTTGATGTTCGGTTTCAGATACATATACAATGCTTTGCTCACACTGTTGCTACTCACGGCCTGATGCTTGTGGTCAGAAATAGCACACATGCGCAAACTCCCAGCTTGCGTTCAGGAGGATATATTATTCCGGAATAAGGACTACCCTTGGTTCCCTCATCATGATAGCGCACAAGGACGTCTTCTGCGACACACACTTTTGGGCTGCCCCAGATCACTCCCTAAACCACCCTGACCCTAAGTAGCACATAGCTGTTTTAAGGGGTAACGACCGTGCGTGGTTAGTCTTAGGTGACCTAGCATGTCAAGCAAGGATCCCTCGCTGCTTTCACTGGGGAAACTCGCTCAAAGCAGCAGCCCCCTCGCCGACAGCTGCATGGCCCGGAGGCTTTCCTCTCGGCCTAATTCTCTAGTTAGGCCGCTTGCGCCGACTTCGGTTCTGACCGCCGCTGTCTGGAGCGCGCAGAAAGGAATCTCCAGCTTCTCCTTGCCTCTGCCGCGAGAAAGGCGAGACAGGCAGGCAGGGACCGTCCTGGGCTTGTCCACCAGCGTTTCATTTCCTGATCCGGGCTCTGCCAACCGCGTAGCAATTGGCCCTGCCGGTCAGGTGGTGGGGGTGGCACTGGTTTGTGTGTGTGTGTTTGCGCGCGCGTGTGTTCCAGGCTCTTGGGGTGGGAACTGGAAAGGAAGGGGGGAGCGGAGGCCCAAACTTTGGCAGCAGGCGCTTGACAACAGCAGCAAGGGGGGTTGGAGGAGGAGGAGGAGGGAGGGAGGGAGGGAAGGAAGGAAAGAGGGAGGGAGGGAAGGAAGGAAGAAGGGGGAGGAGGGGAGGGGCCTCCTCGAGCCCAGAAAAACGACAACGCGAGAAAAATTAGTATTTTTGCACTTCACAAATTAATGACCATGAGTTCGTTTTTGATAAACTCCAACTACATCGAGCCCAAATTCCCTCCTTGCGAGGAATATTCGCAGCTCGGCGGCGGCGGCGGCGGCGGCGGGAGCAGCTACCACCACCACCACCAGAACCAGCCCCACCACCAGCAACCCCATCACCACCATCCTCAGCCGCAGCAGCACCTGCGCCAGCAGCACCACCAGGCTCACGCCGGCCAGCCTCTCCCCGATTACTACCAGCGGCCGAGCAGGGAGCCCGGATACCAGCCGCCAGCGCCGCCGCCGCCTCCTCCGCCTCCTCCTCCCGAGGCGCTGTACCCCGCGCAGCCACCCCACCACTACCCGGAGTCGCCTTATAGCTACAGCAGCCTCAGCGCCACTCCGGGCCAGGAGCAGCCGCCTCCCGGAGCCTCGCCGCCACCGCCTCCTCCGCCGCCCCTGCCTCCTCCTCCGCCACCCCCGCCACCGCCTGCTCCACAGACTCCCGCGCGGAAGGGCCACCATGCCCCGAGCCAGCCCTTGCTCCAAGGCCACGTCCCGCCACCGCCTCAGCCCCACCAGCGCCATTGCGAAGCAGCAGCGGCGGCGACAGCGCCCGGGGGAATCCCTGCCTGCCCGCTCTTGCCGGACAAGAGCCTGCCCGGCCTGAAAGGCAAGGAGCCGGTGGTGTACCCTTGGATGAAGAAGGTCCACGTTAACACGGGTGAGTTGACCACCTTCTTCCAAGGGGAGCCGGGATGCCTTGTATGCGTGTGCGTGGCGAGGTGGAGGAGGCTGGGCTAGGCTGGACTCCGAGGTTGTGTGCATATACGTGTCTGTGTGTGCTGGCGCATTTCCTAAATTTAAAAAAGCGCGCACGCACACGTGAGAAGCCTTTTGTACTCGGGGCCCTTTATCAAGAGATTTACGAGACGCCAAACTGTTAGGGCAGTAATTATAGTCCCCATAAATTTAATCGCCCTGCCTGTGGCTCTGGGCCACGTCTCTTTGAAGCTTTTCTTGAACCCAAATGCCCGTCACCATTTTTTATGGCTCCCCAATTGTCTCCTATTGTCACGAGCCTGTGAACCATTTTCTTCCCCGCTTCTGTGGCTAATCTAAACCCAGTGTCGAGTTATTATATAATAATGATAATGTTCCGTTGCCTTCTTCTCCTTTGTGTCCGTGCGTGTGCGTGTGTGTGTGCGCGCCTGTGTACGCTCAGTCAACCCCAATTACACTGGAGGCGAGCCCAAAAGGTCTCGAACTGCCTACACCAGACAGCAAGTCCTGGAGCTGGAGAAGGAGTTCCATTTTAACCGCTACCTGACCAGGAGGCGACGCATCGAGATCGCGCACACGCTCTGCCTCTCCGAGCGCCAGGTCAAGATTTGGTTTCAGAACAGGAGGATGAAGTGGAAGAAGGACCACAAGCTGCCCAACACCAAGATGCGCTCCTCCAACCCCTCCAGTCTTAGCCAGCAAGCCAAAGCGTCAGCACAGCACCATCAGACCCCACCGCCCAGGGGTAGGGCGACCCCAAACTCAGCAGCGCTCTGATGGCCCGACAGACGCAGGGACACCCTAACCCACCACACGTCCCGCTCCTGCCTGATTTAATTTGCCATAGGGACTATATTAAGGGGCATAAATGCAGAACAAGAAGCAGTCACAGGGCACGTGTGTTTAAACCAAAAACCAAAAACAAACACCTTGGACAAAGTGTTCACCTTCTGTAAATATGACCTTTCCATTCCCACCATGTTTCGTTTTTTAATTTATTTATGGAAATACGGTCCACCTGCAGCATCATTAAAGAGTTGAGGATGGATCCTGTACCTAAGAAGGACCCTTTGCAGATATGTTTTAAGGTGTCAACATATGTTAATAAGTGACTTTGTGACATGTGTGTGTAAATCATAGACTTTGTTTTGTTTCGTGGAACATTCGTGGACTCTCAATTACAGACAGAAGCAAAGCCATCTTATGACGTGGAAGTATTTTGGAAGTTGGAGTGGGGACGTTGCCCAGAGACCCCACCACCCTCCAGCCCTTACCGACCAAGAAAGTATGTTTTCTGTGTAATAAGAACAAAAAAGTGTAGTCTCTGCTGTAGTCGTGATACATTATCCTCCCCCGACGGTGCATTTGTTACTTTTTATAAAAAAAGAACGAAAAAGAAAAGTACACCAATATTGCTATAAAGGCTATTTCTGTCTCCGTGTCTTGCCATAGTCAAACGTCCGTGTACAGTTTGTGAAATCTATGTGTACACATTTGTGAATGTGTGATGTATATATAATGTCCAGTGCTGGTAATAAAATAAAATAAAACCAAACCAAACCACACCTCTCTGTACAAAAATAAAACTTAAGGCACTAGACACACCGTGAGAAGCGTGCATTTGCCTAGAATGTGACTTTGTTGACATAAACATGAAAACTCTCGAGGATGTCATGTGTACATGCTGTTCAACCCATTCCTTAGGAGAGGCCGAGTACCTGCATTATAGTCGAATTAGTTTTATTAAGGAGTAACGTTTCTCCTTCCCAAACACCCGAACCACTTTATGTGTAAGGAAGTCACATCGTTTTCGATGACACTGGCTTCCACATAGGACCATAGACCAAAGCCCCTATGGAAAGCAGAGAGTTGAGAGTAATTCCCATTGAAACAGGTTGCCGGGGGGTGTCGTTGTAGATGGGCTGAATAGGCTGCCATCCAAGTACCCAGTTTTAAGTGAGTTGTGGATCGGCCTGCGCAGCCTGTCCATTTCCCTAAGGAGGCGCTTCGGCTTAGCCACTCCTTCTACACCTTCTACAGGATACAGTCCACTGTGTGTAGAACAAGAAAGGCGTCCATCCCCCCAAATTCTCATTCATGACATGTGTCCTCTGCCTACACCATTGGGGAAATATAGTTCTTTCCCGCCTTGTGTGAAGAGAAACGGGGCTATTCCAGTAGAATGAAGGGAATAATAACAGTAATAGTAACACTGCACTATCAATGCTTAAACATATTGCAGCATCAGTAGTGACCCCTTAGTTTATTCCAGCCGCAGCAACTTTCCACAGGGGGGAAGAGGGCCGAGTTGCAATGGCCCACCGCTCTTCGGCATGGGAACAAACCGGAAGCGTTAAAGCCGCACACCCAAAACATTATGGTAAAGCCAGATGATGCCCTTGACATGGAGGTTCATGGGGGGGGGGTGTCTTCTGAACAGCTTAACCAACCCATGCAATAAGTACAAGTGAAAGTTGCTAGTTTAACTCTACACCCCCATTGACGTTTACTCCGAGGCAAGTCCCACTGTTGCACAGTGAGGCTTATTTCCAGGTAAGTGTGTCTAGGGTTGCACTCTTAAAAGTAGCAATTCTTCAGTCTCCTCCTGGAGAGTGGAATACAGTTCTGGGCCCTTTCTGATATCCAGAACTATAATCCGATGCCGGTTTATATTGGAGACTTAAATGGCGCATTGAGTGCAAAAGCTTGTAGACAGCTCAGACAGAACTGCCGTGGAAGCATAAGCAGATGGTTTAAATGTATCCTTCGTCCATTGGGCTGGGAAGGGTGACACCGCCATTTGAAAAGTTATGGTCTCACTTGCCGTGCAGAAGAGAAGTAAACATTGCTGTGAATAATCTGGAAGTGTGCGTCGAACTGCACCACCCCAAAGGACTTCCTTTCTTATTTACTATATCCTTAAAGTGCCCTGTCCCGTATGTTTGTTTGTTTGTTTGTTGTTAAGAAATAAAAGAGAATAGGCTGGAAAACAATATCGCCCCCTCTCCTCCCTGTTAACATGGACCTCTTTTTGTCTAAAGTCTTTGTTTGGTCTGCCCTAGAGAATTCTCTTCTGGTAAATCCACTGACGCTCGAAAATCAAGAGGAGTGTCCCAAAACTGTTAAATCAGTGATTAGTATTGAAGTATGATTGCGGATCTTCCCTGACTTCCGTAGTCTTACGCTTGGATCACCCCCCTTTCCCTCCCCCTCTTTCTCCATTGTGTGTGTGTGGGGGGGCGAAGAGCCCGAAATGAAATCACGCTGAAAATAGCAATTTTACTAGGAATCATTAATCACCTCCTACAATAAATACTTCTTTGTAATTCAACAGCGATTCTGAAAGGCATTCTCCTGGAAAAAGGTCTGAGAAGACACGAAGGATTTTCCTGGGGAAAATGGGTTCATGTAGAAAGACACAGTCGCTTGGCTGTGCCATGAAAATGTATACTTTCTGGGTGGAGAACCGAACGAAGACTGGAAAATGCACGTGGCAGATCAACATCATTCAAGGTAATGTTTTTATTTGGTTTTTGGGGTTGTTGTTTTCTGTTTATGCCTTTCCCCTTGAAAACGCAGGGCGCTTCACGGTGATGTGTAGGTGTCGAATTTTTTTTAAGCTTGGCTGCCATAATCGATGTAACAATAAGTCCGAAAACTACACCCGACCATTGTCCTGGTTTGTGCGAGGGCAATGGGGAGAGTTCACCGAAAGGACAAATTTTCTATCCCATTAATTGTTTTTTTAAGAGAAGCAGACTGACCCATCAAACCCTTGACCTTTAAAGGCAGGATTCTTTCTAGCTGCTGGACCTAAATCTGCTCCTCTTGCCCTGTTTCACACACACACACACACACACACACACACACACACACACACACACACACACACAGTTACTGCATATTACCAAAGAAAGCTGCTTTGGATCCTAAAGGTGGAAGCGCCTTCATGTTTCAGATAGAGTATATGCAAATACCGGTACTTGAAACAGTCGGGCGTAAAGGTCTAAGCTCTAAGGGGTCCAACCACAAACAAGTAAGGGAGGAGGGCTAGAACTGTGCTGCTTGCCTTTTCCTCCCACTCAGAGATGTGGCATGCGGGGCGCAGGTTTGTTTGTTTGGGTTTTTATTTTATTGCTGCCTTTGGGATTCACTCGTGGCCAGCATCCAGTGCTGAAGAGGGATTGCCACATGGATTCCTGGAGAAGGGACTGGCCATTTTGGGTTGCAGCAGCTACAGGACGAGATGGGTTTGCGTATGTAAGGGAACGAGAAGGGAGGAAGGCCCAGACTGGTGGGATTTGGCAGGTTTCCATCTCATGCTGTCTAGATTTTCCCCAATTTTGTAAGCAGAAAGGTGTGTGTGTATACGTGGCGCTGTGTAGGGTTAGAGGATTGCGAAGGACCGTTTCGTCTCTCTCTCTCCCACCCCCCTGCCCCCAATACACACAACCCATCTTCAAACTTTAGGCTCATATTTGCTAACTTTGAGCGTGTGAAATGATCGCCGCAGGCCTCCAGACGATTCTACAGGCTCCAACACTCCTGGTCCAAGTCCTTCATGCCCAACAGAGGCTACAGAACTAGCTTGAAACTCTGCTCCCCTCCCTACTTTCCTTTTAAGAGAAGTGCCCCTCGGTTTGCTTAGCTTGTTCACTACAGAAATATACAGATCAATATCTTGGTGACACCATTTCACCGGGCAACCTCAGCGTGAACCGACCGGGAAGACCAATAAACAAGAACTGCGAGGTTTTGGATGTGATTTATAGTATGCGGAGAAGGGACATTAAAAAAAAAAGACAGACAGAAAGAGAAAGTTTCAGAAAGAGAAAGTAGTGTCTTTTTCCTACACTTCCATTACAAGAGAGACAGATGGACACCTAAGACAGAAGTGCTACTCTCCGGGCAGAGACAATCTCTGACGCGCAGGATTGGCTAGGTTGAGAAGGAGGAGTAGGTGTGAAGATATTGTTCTTGCCCAGCTTTGAGGGAAATGTTAGCTTTGCAGTTCTGCTAATTGCCAGCTACCTCCAGAGCAGTTTAATTTACTCACTCCTTTGGCCATGCTGCGGCCCAGGAGGATTAGGCCGCCAAGTTCTCTTAACTTCATACTTTGACCCCATTTGAGCTCATTGGTGCTTTTGCCTGTTTCATGAATAATAAGCAGTAGTCCCGTCCCCCCCGTTTTAAAGCACATATTACCCCTCCTGCAAGAATCCTGAAAGCTGTCGTTTACCCCTCCAGAAAACTACAGTTCCCAGCACCTTTAACAAATTATGGTTCCAAGGATTCTTGGGGGAAGCGGGGATGTGCTTTAATTATATGATGCTCAGGCAACTGCAAGTTAGGCGCGTTGAAATCTGGGTTGAATCCAACCTAAGGTACCTGCACTTGGATGCCATTGAAATCGATGCGACAAGTCAGACATTAAGCCTGCAAGCCTAACCCCACTTACCTGGAAGCCACCCTCCTTGCATGCAATGGGGCTTGCTTCTGAGTAGACGTGGCCAGGATTGCTCTGCTAATGCCTGAAACCGGTGGGCCCTAAGTGCAACTAGCTCGTTCTAGATTAAACCCACCGCGCCTAAAGTGCTCGCCAGTCCTCACTGCATCTCATCCAGTCGAGTTTCCGCCTGCCTCGCTTCCTTTCTGGAACTGGCCAAGGTGTGAAACACCTTTGTCTCCCAGGACTGGGTGGCAACACTCCTGCTGACCTCAGAAGAATCAAGTTGTCACCCCATCCGACCAGTTCAAAGGGAATACTGACTAAATAGGGTTATGGCCCACGCCGTGGCCGTTCTCTTACCGACTCGCCTGCCTGACATCCCTACAGCCAGGACTTTTTATCAGGCGGTCCCTGTTGTGATGAAAGGCGTGGGTTCCAAATCATGTCTGCTGCCCCAACCTGCTGCCACTGACAATAAAAAGTCGAATTCAAATGACTGATTCGGGGGCTCGGCCGCTTCATTCTGCCTGGGCCTGACAAGCCCCGCGTTATTAATGCCCAAATGATCTCCCCAGAAACTGAAAAGCTGTCAAAAACCGGCGAGATGATGAGGCCTAAATAAGCAATAGAGAAGCACTGCGAGGGTAGATAAAGGTGTTGCGTCTGTTCTTCTCGGGTATTGAAATTTTAATCTGGCCGGGTTGGGGAGGGGAGGGTTGGGGGTGAAATAGAGAGAGAAAGGATGGGATGTCACGTGACATTAAATAATTAATGCAGATCTTCACGAATGGATCTGTGACGGTCAGTTCTCGCTAGTAGGAGTGATTCTTTCCGAAGTGAAAGGGAACTTCCTCTTTGACTTTTTTTTTAATATATAAAAACCAAAAACCCCAAAAAGCATGCCTACCTGGTTTATCTTTTGCAAGGCTCCTTAAACTCCTTAAGCGAGCAATAAGGGGGATGAGGTCGGTAAGTATGCGCAGGCCGGTCGTGTGCCTGGACTGCCTTTCATTGTTTGCACTTGCCTTCCTTTTTGATTGGGGAGCCTTGACTTAAGCGACGGGGAGATTTACGAAATGTTCCATCTTTGTTGCGAAGCTGCCTTGTGGTCGCATTATGCCTTTTTGGTGATTAAACCTAAAGCGAGGCGAGGCGATTTGATAACGTTGGAGTACTAATTCACAAACTGTGGAAAGTTGCCACAGTGCGGGAGTCCTGGCTTTTTTGTGTGTGTTTCCCCCCCAATTTGCCATGCGTTCATAAATCACCGGCTCGCAGAGCAGGGCCAAGAAGAGAAACCGGAGAGGCGGCGGCGGCGGCAGCAGCAGCAGCAGCAGCAAGCATTGTGAGGAAGGGAATAGAGGCAGGCGAGGGGGGCGGGAGACGACAACAGAAGTCATGGACACATTTCTCTATGACTCATCATTAAGCAGCGCGATTTAGTACCCAGTTTAAAGCACCGCAATTAATAGCAGAGTTTTGTGATAAGGTCCCCCCCCCCTTTAACTCATGGCGTTTTGTTAAGTGCTCCATTGCTACTTTCTAACTTTAAAGCTGCAAAGGAGCAGCCCTCCCCCCCCACCCCAAGAGGTCTCTAAAATATCATAGCATGTAGTTTAATCGTCCCCAAATATACCACCAAAAGCTATTGAATAGCACGATGCTGATTTAATAGTAAGCACATTAAGTGGTTCTGTATGCTACTGCTTTCGATTGTATTACAGTTTGCCACGCGATGGGCTGTCTAGGAAGTAGTTTGAACGTTAAACACCAAAGGAGTTTCCCAGAATAGAGAACTGGTAGGATAGAGAGCGAGCAAGAAATATTATTATACCCTTAAATACTCCTTGGTATAGAAGCAGCTGTCTGGCAAAATCCACGGGCAGTTCCAGAAATCGAAGCATCTTACTAATGTGGGAGTGCAATAAAACCCCCAGTAAGCGATTTAGAGCTTCTCCTTTCTTTTGTCCTGCTAGATGCCTGCTTAGCACCAAATCTAAAATTATAATAGTCATTACCAAACGATCCAATTACCAAAAGCAAATTCTATCATGCCAAGTTCTCCCAAGATGAGATTTAAAACTTTTTTTTTCAAGCCTTCGATGACATTATTCCAAGAAACAGCACTAAGCAATTATTAGCAGTCACTTTTGCTAGCCAGGCGAAGGAGAATCCAGCGGGACATTTAAAGAGGTGGGGAGGCCTGTCAGTGGATTGCGGAAAGCGGGGCGAACATCTCATTGTTACTTTAAATGATTAATAAATATATTTAAATAAAATTATTATTGCTTTGAGAAAGTCAATATCCTTATCTTCAGGCTACTTTTCTGCCAGCGGACCAAAGAACAGCCATTTAAACCCACAACACACGTCTGTTCCCCCCGTTTCAACACTATTTTTGTTGCTATTGTCCCTAGTCTGATTTTTAAGTCAATTGCAGCCAATGGGAGACAGTTCAGGGACGGCAGATCAGGCCCACAGATTCAAGTGTGAGCCTAGTTTCGACCAACGTGTGCCTTGCATTTAAAGGAGAGAGTCACATTCTTCTGCCATTAAACAGAGATGAACGTGGCCAGTTGTATTTAATGTCCTTACTTGATTAAATGATGCTAAACAAAGGCTTCCCAGAGGAATATGAAGCTTACATTTCATAAAAGAGGAATTATAAGATATTCACAGGGAGAATAGTTGTCTTCATAAGAAAGAAGCTTATCTTTCAATTTCATACACGATTGCAAAAGGCAATATTTTTACGTGTGTTTTTTCTAAAAGAAAAAAAAAATACGCAACTCAACAGCGTCCTTTTAATGATTATATACCCACCGAGGATCTGCTAAAACAACTCAGCAGCTGACCCACGTCTTGTCTCGAAAATAATGCTCATCCCCTATAGTTCTCTCATTTAGCTATTGCTTGTTCTTTATTTACAGCACTCCGGTGCACCGGAAAATACGGTTTAAAGACACCTACAATCTGGAAAAAATTCTGCCCGGTGGTTGGAAACGCGAAGAGGTAAGAGCCCTGTGGGTGGAAAGAGGGGGGGGGGGAGAGAAAAGAAACGAATCTGTTGTCCAATTGTTTAAAATAGTTTCATATTGCAGAGAAGAGGATTCGGTTTGCTAGCGCTTGTTACAAAGGTTACTGTGAGCTTCGGGTTTGATAAATAGCTAAATCGGTTGGAATTTTCTGCACTGCGCCAATTCATCTTTCGTCGTCGGTGAATGCACGTCTTGTCAAACAAAGAAATACATAGAGCCTAAGTAAGAGCAATTCTTTGAGAGCCATTCAGAACAGGGAGGGTTGCACACGGGCTGGAAAGAGCTAGAGAAGCCAATGAAGTCTTTAATGAAAATGCATTTTGCTTATAAAATCAGCTCTCTCAGGATAGGCTCGCGATTAAGAGCAGCTCTGCATTTATGATAACCTGCTTGTTGTTTGCTGTTCCGGATGGCTTTAGATTGTTTAGAACATGAGAACAAAAGTCACCTTTACAACTTAGAATACCTGAGTATTCTCTATGGCTGCTAGCAACTACTACGAGGAATCAGTAATATCGCATCTGCTTTCCCTGCTGTTGTAGTGAAATTTAAAATTTTCTCTAGGTGGCCTCGTTTACACCCAGCTGAAGGCAAACGAAATATATTCATTGGTGGCATCTATTCATTGAAAACTGCTCTTAATCCTAATAGAGGTGCCTTGCACTCTTCTCGCGTTTCAGTTCTTAAAATCGATGAAAACGCTTAAAAAGCCACCATATGATTTCCCCCTCTTTTATTAACCAGCATTAGAAGACCAAGGGATATGTAGAGCCGCTTGAGTTTCCTGCTAGAATTACCTGCTTTTATGAGGCTGAAGTACAATTAGTTTAGTTTACTACCTTTTAAACGGCAGGCATAAATTACAAGCCTACAAAGGCTTGTTGTGTTGATTTAGCAGCTTGTTGAAATTCTCCCTGCTAAAAGGCGCTGGGAATGCCCCTTCCTGAGCCATTTCAAGACAAAATGTTGATTTAAAACTATCAACATTCCAAGAAAGGGAGGGGGGGGCAAATTACTTTAAAATACAAAACACTTCCAAGTGTCTGAAATATAGCCTGACCGTATCCTCCCAGAAATAGCCTAGACTTTTCTAAGAATAGTATTCAATGCTTAAATATATATATATTGCACTCGTCCCCATTTCTCTGATAAGGATGCATGAAATTTGGACAAACTTTAAAGGATAATAGATGTGATGTAGCGCAGCTGTCCTAATACTTAAACGAAAAAGATAAAATTATTTAAGGGGGACCCAAAAAACCCCAACCCCCCCCAAAACCTAGTGACATAAAAAACTCACACCAGGCTCTGATAATAACAGAGTCTCTATGAGAACGTCATTTCCTAGTTCTGATGATCTTGCTTTGCATTTTCAGACATAAACGTGACATAAAATATTCAGAGAAGTTCACTCGGTTTCTTCACCGTGTACACAACATTTTAAGGTTAACGTTAATAATCAGCATTCGTTTTGAATGAGGCATATTGCGGAACGGAACTTTAAACTAAGCCCAAAACTCAATTCACCTAAAGCAAAAAGCACAAATCGTTTTATTTAATCTAAGCCTGGATAGCGGAAGGGAAGTCCCACTTTCTTCGGAGGATTCTCTGCTCAGTATATTTACTTGGCAGAAAGTCCCACTGAAATCAATAGGACTTACCTCTGAGTAAATATGCTTAAGCCTTGCAGCTTTCAAATTCGTGGAGACTTTACAGCTTAGTTGCACTTGGATGCTAACCAATCATTTGAAAAACGATGTCCATTGATTTCAGCGCGCGCTCTCTCTCCCTCCAAGTAATTGTGTCTTGGATCTCGACCTCAGCTCTGCTCCGCGCCTTCTTTCTTCCGCATGCATTCCACTGCTATGTGTGCAGAAAGAGGCGGGGCAGCCTAGCCCTGTTCCCTAAAATGAAATGTAGCGTTTTTAGCTCTCCCAAAAGCGTTCAGATTTCCCAGTCCTCGAAGTAACAGATGAAGGCAACGGAGAACCTCCGCGAGGAAGGCGAAATGGGTGGCGAGGCTGCTGCCTTCCTGTCCATTCGCATTTGTATTTCTCAAAATTCAAGATCTCTGAAGTTCGACCCAAGCAAATGAATTCCAGGTCAGCTTTTTGGTGGGTTTTTGTTTTGAAAAAGGAGAAATAATAAGCAGAGTTACCAGGACTCCAGTGAAGCAAGCTTGTCTCCTATAAAGCACAGCCTGAAGAATTAGCTCCTCATAAATCACCAAGAAGTTACTTTTCTTTAGGAGAAAAAACCCCCCACATATTCACTATCCATGCAATACGCACCGGAGTTAATAGTTCAACGGCAGATTTCACATTAACTTGATCGTTAAAACTAATACAGACCTACACAGCAAAGGGCCCTTTCCTTTTTTAAAAATAAGGAAAGGAAAGGGGGAAAGGATGTACTCATAGATGGCGTTAAGGCGTGTAAGTTGAATCTGCACCCCAGAGTTATGATTTATGGCTTTGTAGTTTCTATTTGGTAAAGTCATCTTTCTGCTTCTGACTCAAAGCAGTCGATAACGTTTTACTCGAGATTCAGGAAGATTCGCTGTGGCTCCCTCCCCCATCTGCTCCATTATCCATTAATTTTGGCTGCATTGTTGCTGAAGAACTTCTGAAGGCCTCTTTTGACTGCGCTGAAGGCACTTTAGTTTAAATGCCTAGGAATCCATCTCTTGGATAAGGGTGCTCCCTGTTTAAAGTTTAGCATTTGTCAGTGGAACTATTAGTGATGGACGTGTCTATGACTATTCTACAAGTTTCCCTCGAATACTCCCCTCACTTTCTTTTTTAAGGTTGCTTGTGGCCTAAGCTCTTCAGGTTCTAGTCCTATCAAGCGGTGTGTTTTGGTTCCATTAAAGGCTATGTTCCGGGAGGGGAAATGTATACAGGTAGCTTCGAAGTAATATATCTTTGGGTATTCTGCCACTGAGTTCAGTGGGAAGAAAGAAAGTTGCTTTCAGAAGAACTCTGAGCTTATGAAAACTCTGAGCCTAGAGAGCTTCTGGGTGACAAGGGGAGCTTTTTGTGTGAGCGCAGAAATCCCCGCATTTCCACTTAACACGGTTGTGGAAGGAGATGAAGGTTACTAGTGCGGTTAAATCCACCAACCTCTTAAAAGTTAAGTTGCAGTCAAAGGAAGAGGACGGCTCATAATTTGATCAGAAGGCTGGCAGACGATACATTTCATCTGCTCACACATAGTAAATGGGGTTCTCTCCCTGCCCCAAGCCCTAATGCAAGTGATGAAAGAAATAGAATACAGTGAAACTTGCTTTGGAGTTGGTTGGAGGAACAGCTGAGAGGGATGTTACATAGGAAACCGGGCAAGAAATTCAGAACCACCATCGGTAAAGTGGGCCCGTAGTGCATTTAAGGTAGAAACGACGTTTGCCTTGTAAGACATGGTCACTTTGTTAGAGCACTATGTAGCTTGTGGAAACTGAACAGAAAGAAAAAGAGAGCTTTTAGATCTGCATGCAAATGAAAGATTAATTCATTTCTGAGGCTCACTCCAGGGACCTGTGTGAGATCTCCCCCCCCCCATTTCTTGCTTGCTTTTTCTCTTTCTTTTTAAAACCCTCCCTCTCCGGACAGTTAGATCATTATTCCGCGCTAAATATTTCATCGTTCCAGAACCCTATAATTTTGTACATCACTCAAGTACTTGCATAGGAAATGCGTAAGCGCAGGTTGAAAGAGAAGGTCCCAACAGAGTTTGCAAAATGTAGATCCACCACAAAGCCAGCAGACGCCTTCCTCCTCCTCGTCGTCGTCCTCCTAGGGTGTTAACAAGTATAGAAGCCCACCATCTCTATACCAGAGGATCCTTGGGCCTTTTGTCAGGTAATTACGGGTCTTTGGGGTTCCTACAAGGGCTCTGCTGTAACGTGGGTGTTCAGCAAGCTCCATTCAATAGAAGTACAGAGGAGCCCGTGGGATGGCGGATACCCCCCCCCCCCTTTAATACTGAAGGGCTTTTCCTTATGGAAATAGTGGCAGAAGTTCATCTCGGATGGAGCCAGCTGCCCTTTTTCCTCTAAGGGTCAGCGGAGAGTTTCTCCTTCAGAACGAGGCCAGTTGGTTAGCCTCAAAAAGTTATGGGTAATCACATGAGAGAGGGGGGGGGAATTGTTGATTCTTCCTATCTTCCGTCTGAAACGTATATAGAAAAATATTCGTGGGAGGAGTGGGATAAAAAATAAAAGATAATCTGTGCCCCCCCCTTCTTGGCTAAAGTGTAAGGAGGGGTGAGAGAAGAAACAGAAAAGAAAGGAGGAGAAACACACACACACACACACACACACACACACACACACACACACGGCTTGCGCTTCCAACCCTTGTTCCTTCAGTGATTCCCTATTTCAAATAAAAGGATTTAAGTTGACGTATGACCACGTGAGCACATAATACAGCGCATTATTGTGGCATTTGGAGTGGAGACCCGGACTGGCTTCGCCCGTGATTACGTTTTTTCCGTTTCTGTTCAGAGCAAGAACTGCTTTCTATTATCCACCATCAGCGCCGCCGCCGCCGCCACCGCCGCCTCCCCCCCCCCCCAAACTACCAACCCACCCGCTCACCCTCGGAGAGAGAGCTTCCACTTGGGCTACGGCGCTCGGTCCTTATGGAAAGGTTATCGCCGGACTCTTAGGACGCGATGCTTCGTTTAAAAAAAAAGAGAGGATGGATTTTATTTTAAGGTATTTCCGCCGATTGTTCCTTTACCGTGGGTGACTTATGGCTGGGCGAGGCAAAGGTCAGGAGAAAAAGCTTAAGGGTGTATATGGACACCAGGCAAGCTTCGTTTCCCCCTTTGTTTCCCTGGGCTTGTGGAAGGGGGGCGAGAGAGAGAGCTTTGCAACAAACAGATTAGATAATATTTGCCCCCCACCCGTAGGTTTTGGATTTCTGCGTGTTCTTGTGGCTGGGCTTTGTTGTGGCTTTTTGTTGTGGTCTGGATGCTTTAGTGGCCGTTGTTATTTAAATCGCCCAACAGAAGCAGGAGAGGACAGAGTCAAGGCTTTAGCTTGTCCTGTTTATTATATACCTCTGATGCTGATTTAAGTGTGTTTTGGGAAGCGTCACGCGACCGTGATCCGAGCCATCTTTCTTTCTTTCTTTCTTTCTTTCTTTCTTTCTTTCTTTCTTTCTTTCTTTCTTTCTTTCTTTCTTTCTTTCTTTCTTTCTTTCTTTCTTTCTTTCTTTCTTTCTCTCTCTTTCTCTCTCTCTCTCTCTCTCTCTCTCTCTCTCTCTCTCTCTCTCATTCTGGACCTTCAAATCGATGAGTATGCAATTCTGCTACCATTTTATTTATGCCGCTTACTGGTATTTTGTTGACTGGTGGCCCACTGAACGCGCGACTGGTGGGATCTTCACCATTCCAGGCGAAAGAAACCAGGCGGTTTTCCCGCTCTCCCTGCTCAATTTTCAAGCTGTTTCCCTGTCTTCTCTCTCTGTGAGAATGGAATAAAAGCATCCATCCATACCCCATAATAATCAATGGGAATATTGGAGCGGGGAGGGGGGGAGCTGTGGTTGAGAGCAAGGATCTGGAAAGGAAAAGAAGGCGCTTGAACCTATTTTTCTCTCCAAAAGCTTTACATTCGCAGTTAGATTTCCTTTACCTCTCACCAAGTCTTAACCAGCTATTCATTCAGTTTTATGGAGGGAGATGCACCGCAAATAAGGGGGAGGGGGAATGAAAGCACTGCTTGTGTTATACAAGGGGACAAATGTTATATAAAATTACATCCACCACTGAGTCCCAGCATTGCTAAAGGTCAGAGTGCTGACTTTTGATTTATGTTGCCAGTGGGCTAGGGGCAGAGCGCTCGCCTACACGCTGCTGCTGCGCCTCCTCCCTCTCCCTTCTTAATGCCCAGTTGCAATTATTCAATTCAGGGTTAGATTTTAGAATTGGGGGTTAAGGAGCAAAAACTTCTTCTTCTTCTTCTATTATAAATAAAACTCCCTTCTCTAAAACATGATGGTTGTTTAATTCTAGAATGTGTCCTGCGGATATTGTGTATTTCCCCCTCCCCCTTCCCTGATCTGTTCACCGACCAGATCCTAAATTAATAAACGAAAAGCAACCGGATCCAAATTGCCCAGGCATCTCTTTACACGTATGCACTTCTATACACTCTTTCAGATAGATATGAAAGAGGTGGGGAAACTTTATTTTTTCTTTGTGGGGAGGGGGGAGGGGAATTAGATTTCAAATAGGCCGAAACCTCTTTGGGAAAATATATAAATAAAATGTAAGTTTTAATTGTGGCTCAATTACTTTGTCACGGTTTCTTATGATTTATGACCTAGTTCTGGTGCATTTTGACCCAGTTAAAAGAGTCATAAATAATAGGAGTGCTGAACCTGATATGAAAAAGGGCTTTCGTGCACAAGTGTTGGAAAGTGAGTAAATAATAATAATAATAACAATAATAAAGATTCCGGTAAAAATCCTCAGTATATATATATGCTGAGTAAATACAAAACGAAGTGTCAATAGCGGTTATATGGGGTTTGATAAGATAAACAGTGATAAGAGACCAAAGAGGCTTCTTCTGTCTAAGGTTGGAAGCGATACACTTCTGGGATTGAGATCCTAAACACCCTTACCGGGAAGCAAATGCCATAAAAAGCCAATGGTACTTACTTCCAAGTAACCAAGCTGAGGTTCGGCGTATTAAGCGTCTCAGATTTGCATTTTATCAAGATTCTGTACCAAACAAGCCTCTCTCCCTGCAATTAAATCAGTTGAGTAGTTCTTCTCGGCTCCTTCTTGCAGTATAGTTATTCCGGAGTTCTGAATAATTTTCTCTTCCCAGGAAATATATATATATTTATATTTTCTTTCACAATACATTCCGAAATCTTTGGGCTATTTGCCGAAATGATCGACGAAACTACCCGGATTTTCTACCCAGAGAAGAGAAAATGTTCGTTTACAAACTTCAGCTCCTGGTTCAAAATGTAGTGTAGTATCTGTTTGTTGGTTTGTTTGTTTTTCCGGTGAGCAGCCCACCCCCAGGTTGCGGAAAGGATTTTCAGGGGAGGGAGGGGCACCCTGAGATATTCATTTATTCCCCAGTATAATCCAGTTAACTGGAAACATATTTATGCCGCTTGACTCCCAATGGCATAAATCCAAACATCGTGGCTGCTTAGAAGGGGGAGTATTAGGCAACTGCAGCTATATAAAGTAAAATTAAGATTTATTTATTTTTAAATGATCAGGTTGGATAGAGAAAAGATACAAAGCCTACAACAGAATTCGGGGTGGGGGGTAATTTCACTTATTAAATTAAATAACCTATTTAATTTAAATATTCAGGGCTTAGAAATCCACCCCCGCTTCCAACCACAGATCCTTTATCTGATTTACCTCTAAGGTGAAATATGTTATCTCTGCATCAGAACATTGCTCGCCACAAAATTATCCTAAAGTAATTCCGAAGTGTGACAGAGCGCTCCCACCTCGCCATCGTTGCTGGGAATCCCAAGACTGCCTTTGTGGCAAGTGGGGTGCGCGCGCGGTGGATACCCGGACCGTCTTCTGTAATTTGTTCCGGAGAGGGGTTCTCTCTCTGCCACCCGCCTTGCTCCCCACGCAAATTCTCCCCCAGTTTCTTAGCCGGCATCTTGCTCTCCTTTTTTTGGTGGCTTAAAAAAAAAGGAAAAGTGTAGCATCAGCAGTTTTCAGAAGAAAAGTACGGGGTTGATTATTGACCAAAAGAGGCGTTTTCTCTTCCAGCGCAACTTTCAAGGGGTTGTTTGTAGCAAAAAACTGCCTACCAGTGAATTTTTTGGGGGGCCCTCCTACGCCGCTCAGCTTTCCCCTTTCAAGTTGGGAGCCGCCGCGATCTGCTACGAGGAGCAAGTGTTTTCTGTTGTGAAGCTCTGTTTACAGCTTGGGCGCACGGAGTCATAAATCTTGCCTAGCCATAAATGACAAAAACCATTGGTATGCGTAAGAGGCCACCCTGGCCTTAGAGTCCTTGTGTGTGCATGTGTTTAAATATCCTCTTTCTTCCCCTCCTTTTGCTTTGTTTCTGCTTTAAGGTGACATTGCGGTTTAAAGGGAGCCCTTTGTATTTCTCGCACCTTGGGTTTTATCGAAGGCATGTCAGATTCACACCTAGGCTTTATCCGAGTGCACCGCGGAAGGTCTGAAGCGCCGAGCGGCTCCTTTGTGTTGCCTTGATGCTCTCCGTAGGTCCAGCTTGGTTTTGTTTTTTTGTTTTGTTTTTGGAACCCAGAAGCATTCTGCCGGCTAAACCTCGCGACATTTGGTTTGGTGGTTGGAATGGAATAAAGAAATGGTTAGGAGAAGGGAGACTAGGACAAAGACTAAGAGGGGGGCGGCGGAAGAGAACTGAAGTTCACAGAACCAAACATCCACGCCCATCAGCATGCAACCACAACATTACATATGTCTGTGTGCGTATTTTTATAAATACACACGGAGAGGTGTGTCTTTATGGATGAAAAGACTTTCGTGCTAGCCTCTCTGAACGCATTTACAGAGGTCCTCCAGGCACACCTAGGCTTCAGAAAGTCTAGGAGCCCCTCCGAATTATTTAGAACCCGAGTCCCATTTGTTTCTGCCGCGGAAGGATGCGCAGCTTCCCCATTCGATCCTAACGATGTTTGCTCGCCAGCAAACCCCGTCGATTTCAATTCGATCGGCTTTCACCTAAGCACCCTTTAGGAGTAGGTTTGCCTGTCTCAGTTCCATTGATCTGAACAGAGACAAACATGCCAGCAATTCGGTTCTACAGTAACTGGGAACGGAGTCTTTATGGGAGTGACAGCCAATTTGCGCGGAATTCAGTGGCAAAAAAGAAATCGTCCCTCGGCTTGTTTGTGTACCACGGTCGCGTGGGTATCCCGCATCCAGTTGCGCGCGTTAATGTAAGCCTAGGGGAAGGGCATGTGTGTGTGTAGATGCGTCCTTACATGGGCATCTGGCTGCGGTTGCCTATCTCGGGTGAGCGCGCCCGTTCATCATCCCGAAATGTCATTACTTTAATCGTTCCTTTGAAACGCTGTCTAGATTGGCCTGGGTGGTAGACAGACCAGAGGGCTCCTGGTTTATTACAATGGGGAGCACCCGAGCCTTGCAGGAGTTCCAGGTTTCGACCCCTTCTGCACGTCCAAAAGAGTCCATATCTACCATAAGCACCTTCATATAACGTGGAAATACGCGCGCGCACACATATATATATCAACAATCCGGTCTAGGGAGGGTGACCCCTTTGTGAGCATCCTTTGTCTTCATTTGCATAATTTCCCTGGCCTTCAGTGCCGCCCCGGCGCTTCCCTCCCTCATTTTTCGCCCTCCCTCCCCACCCCCCACTCTGCTCGCCTGCTCGCCTGCCTGCCCTGGACTTCCCGAGGCAGCTGCCTTACCCCCCCCCCCTTCAAACAAACGCCCCCTTGGGCGCACAAAGATTTCAGAAGAAACATCTCTGCTGCTTTTTTTTTTCCTGTAGAAAATCTGGTCAAGGTGGGAGAAGCCGGGCTCCCGTAGCCTGGGGAGGCTCTCGATCGCGGCCAGGCCCCGAGGAGCGTGGGGAGGTGGAGGTAGGGGCTGGAGCGAAGTAAAGGCTCGCGCGGGGCGAGGAGGGGCGGGTGGCTCTCCGTCAGAGGCGAGCTGGAGAAAGATCCCCTTGCGCGCGTGCCCTCTTCCTGATCAAGGCAGGGCTGCTCCCATCTGTACTCGTGGGCTCGTCCTGGTGGAGATGAGTTGAGCTGGGACCCATCCCGGAGAAGCTGAGGGGACTTGCTTGGGGAGGGGGACTCGCGAGGTGGAGTGGGGGGGGCAGTGGATTGAGGAGAAGAGTCGTGCTCCCAGGGCTGGCGGGGAGCGACTGTCGCCGAGCCTCCAAAGAGCAAAATGCGGGCTTCCCCCTCAGTCGTCAGAAGTTAAGGTAAGCAGGCCACAAATACGCTGCTATCAGTGGTGAATGGCGGAGTTTATGTCCTGGTGATTTATGACCAGAGACTTAAATCTCGGTTCAAGAAGAGTTCACAGGCTGGAGCTTCCTTCCAGGCAGTGACGGATAGACCCTGGTGCTTCGAGTTCAGGCCACTTGCCCACCCCCTCCCCTCCACTTTCCCTTTATCTGGCAGGAAATCTTGGGGCGAAGGGAAGGTGCCCGCCTGGATTGAGCAGGGTGAAGGGAAAAGACGGGAGCGCGAGAAAGAAACAGCTCCAGATTGGTCGTCGCAGCTCGCTCCACGAGCCAGTTGAGGAGGACTGAAACTTTTAGGCCAGTTCAGTCTCCCTGTTTTCCAACCAGGACTGTATCGGCTCATGTCCAGGCAACCCGCCTTTTTCTGAGCTGCGGATCGAGGCGTGGAAGGGAGGAGGGTTTGTTGTTGTTGTTTTTTTAAAAAAAAACCTGAGTGTGGGGTGGGAGAAGCAATAGGGAGACTTCCCTAACCAAGCAAAAGTTTCCACCAAAGCTTCCTAGTGTTTCTAAGGAGCTAGGAAAGTCCTAATTGATGAGGATATTTTATTTGCAAGGGCCGGTCTAGTCTTCTTGCTCACCCCTTGGGACACTTTTGGATCCTGAGATAGTACAATCCTGCGCACATTTCTTCCTGGGAAGGAAGTCCAACCGAATAGAGTGGGACTTACTTCCCGGTTAAATAGACATTGGGTCGCCCTATAGGGCAGCGAGAGTAAACTCCATGCAACTCCATGGAACTTACTTTGGAGTAAGCTTATGTAAGACTGGGCTGCGTATGATCCCATGATAAGCAAACAAGTTTTTATGAAGTCTGCTGGCCAAGTCACTGGGTTGCGTGACAAACTTCTGCGCGGCCTAATTTTGCTTGTAACCTGTTCCTCCCCGCCTGTTTCCTTTTGTCTATCATCTGTGCATCAGCAGCAGCAATAGGCAAATGATATGAAGGGTGCATTTTACTTTGAATTGATAATACAGTATAAGATGTGATCCAGAGTCATGCCCTTTCGTGGAAATTTTGCCCATGATTTCAACCGGAGTTGTTTATTAGCACCGCTCCTTTCATTGTTTGAGAATACTTAGGTTTACCTTTGCTCGGAGTGGGCTGCTGACATTAAGGATGAGAATTGCCTTATTCCTCTCACTTCACACACTCTTTGGCACCATCCTCCACCTGAGCTGGTTCTCGCCTCTCTGCCAAAGCTTACAAGAACAAAACTTAAATGCCTGGGACATCGTGGAAATATTATGAATTTGATCAAACGGGAATCACGATCATATCAGACCCCACCACCTAATTTGTGGTTCACAGAAGATAACAGGCCTCTGCAAAGGAAGCCCGGAAATTAGCAGAATGATTAGAAGACAGATAGCAACAGTAGGATCTACAATCAAGGCTTTTTGTTTTTGTTTGTTAGGTATTTTAGGTTTAAGTCGATTCACTCTCAAACTGGAGGGAATCAGTTTATGGCTGGATTGTGTTCCGGGGCTACAGTTTCTAAACTGCAGCCGAAGAAAGTTAATTGCCTACATTTTAAGCTCTTAACCGCCGGGTTAGGAAAGGACTTGATTACTGTTTAAATAATAATAAGAATCAAAAGGCAGCTGCCATCTGTAAGGGGGTTATTAAATTAGTTTGTCTCTACAATGTGCCTTGTTTTCTAAGGAAACGAGTGTGGACTGAAATGCTAACACATGTAATGAATTTGAGTGGGTGCCTAGGGTGCTGTGTAATGTTTTCTTCAAGAATATAAGCCTTGGCACAAGACCATCTTGGCGGAGAAGAGGGAACCGAGGGTGTTTTGTAAGAAGATGGGGAGAGGGAAACTATTAAGGTGCGGATAGATGGGTTTTGATATCGGGGTTTGGCCGGCCTGTTAAAAAAAAAAAGTTCTTAGATGGCAGATAAAATTCCTGGGAATGGAAGCCCAACTCCAACCTCGGTTGTACTCATGCAGGTAAACATTGTGGAGTGAATAGAAAAAGATTCGCCTGGGTTGTAGGAGCCTTCTGCGGTTTTGTGTGTCCATTCTCCTTTTCCCAGCCAAATGACCCTCATACATCAAATTACATAGCAGTTCCAAAGACAGAGCCTATTATCGTTAAGTTGGTAGGAAAGTTCAATCCGTGGTCATGGAGATGAACGCTGGTTTTTCAGGTTCCTGGTGTGTGTCTTTCCCCCAATCCATCATGTTTGAGCAGGTAGAATTTGGGTATATTACATGAAGGGGTTTGGGGGAGGGGGAAGTGAAGATACTGAATGATAATATTTTAAAAGTTCATATGTGCCTAATATACCCCCGAAATAGTTATTAGCTGTTCCCGCGGAACGCAATGGACAGAAATAATATACAGTATAGGCCCGAGGGTGCGAAGGAAACTTCCCACAAAAGCAGGTCTAGCTGAAAGGCCGCCTCGGATTATTATGTTTGGTTACATGTTGAGGCTGTTTGATCCTGGAGGCCAGATTTGTGTCTCTGTCTAAAGGCGCAGCAGTTAAAGCTAATTTATGCGCAGGAAGTTGGCTGGTTATTAAACTGCGAAGGAGAAGGGTTTCCCTCGTCGCTGTGCTGTTTCATCACACGAGGGCCATTATGGGTTGCATTTGTCAAACGTTTCCTAGCAAACAGTTCATGTGTTCGAATCCCTCGAGTGCCAGAACGTTGAGTAGCCCTTCACGGGGAATGCGATGCAGTTATTTATGGGTCTTCTAGCTTTCCCTTTTCTTTTTTCCTTAAAAAAAAATGCAATTCAAAATGATGTTTGCTTAATAATAAAAAAGGAGGGGGGAGCAAAAAAAAATAGTATAAAGAGGAAAGAGCTACGGATTTGCTCATTATTTTGGGGGTGGGGCGGGGAGAAAATATCACTTTCCCACGGTGACCACAAGTTTACTCTGGTCGTACTTATCTAGAGACTCTCCCTTTAAATAACCTACGAAGTCCCTTTCCTGAGAATTGATAAATTGGTTCTTAGAGTAAGTGTGTGTGTGTGTGTGTGTGTGTGTGTGTGTGTGTGTAGATTTTCATGTCTCTCTCTCTGTGTGTGTGTGTGTGTGTATGCGCACACACACACACACAAATATAGATATGAAAATCCTAGAAAACTACACTCTCCCGGAGCAGTAAGGCACACAGTACCGGCTGCCTAGTAAATCCCAGCCACTATCGAAATTCTCTTCGCCCTCCAGGCCAAGTCATGCTGCTAAATATTGCTGACCACTTTTTCTGTTATGGCTTTCATGTCACTTAGCTATTGAAAGTAAGATGGATTTGTACTATTTCTCCACTCTCGTGTGCTTTCCCTACACCCTAGGTCTACCAGGACGGGCCATTGGAGGAAAAACGTCACGTGACAGAGGGGTGCCAATGTTATTCTTTAAGGGTGTCAAGACCCTGTCAGTTTGTGAAATAAATATTGGGAAACAACGAAATGCAAAAAGCGACCTACTACGACAGCTCTGCGATCTATGGCGGCTATCCTTACCAAGGAGCAAATGGTTTCGCTTACAATGCTAGTCAGCAGCAATATCCTCCTCCGCCTCCTTCTTCCTCGCTGGTGGAAACGGAGTACCATCGACCGGCCTGCTCTTTACAGTCCCCCGGAGGCGGCGGCGGCGGCAGCACCACCGTGTCCCACCACAAGGCCAATGAAATCAATGAGAGTTGTATGAGGACCATCACCAGCCAGTCTCTCCAGCCCCCGGTCCTTTCAGAGCAGCCTCAGCAGCAGCCTCCAGCCCCCCAGCAAGCACCACCACCTCCACCCCCCTCTGTGTCACCACCTCAGAATGCCACCACTAATTCCGCCCCGCCTAGCGCCACCAAGAGCTCCATCTTGAACTCGCCCACCATGTCCAAGCAAATATTCCCCTGGATGAAAGAGTCTCGACAAAACACCAAGCAGAAAAACAGCGGCTCCAGTTCAGGTATGGCAAAAGGAGGAGGGCTAGTAGAGATTAACCGAGCGGATGTACTTACAGGCAGCCCCATCCACCAAGCCGTTAAGCAGAAGTTATTCAGATCCTTGACTTCTAGGTGTTTCATTAGTCTTGCAGGAATGGTTTAGCTTCCCCACTCCCCAGCTATTTCACTTGGAAATTGGAAACACACACAATGGCTTGAGATCAGAAAAATAGCCTTATCTATAGCTACACACAGAGATATCTATATCATCTATATCTATATCATCTATATCATCTATATCATCTATATCTATATCTATATCTATATCTATATCTATATCTATATCTATATCTATATCTATATCTATATCTATATCTATATCTATATCTATATCTATATCTATATCTATATCTATATCTATATCTATATCTATTACACATACACACAGCAAAAGATAGATATGCAAATGCATACATACATACAGCTACATGTGCACATATTTAGGTAGGGGTGTGTGTGTGTGTGTGTGTGTGCGCGTGCGTGCGTGTGCGTGCACACACACACACATCCAAAGAGGCTGATCTCCAGAAAGAGGAGGACGCCTGAAGTTTGGTTGCTTTGCATGACCTCTGCTAAACTCTTGCAAAAGAATGTGAAGTTGCTTAGCTTCCAAGCTCTTCTCTTTACAGACTTTGAGATGACTGTAACAGGCACCTCTGAGTCCTCAACATTCCATAGACAACCCACCCCCTCCTTCTTTCTGCTTCTATTAAATCATGTCCAGATACAAAGGTCCAGGCCTATCTTCAACCAGTGGCAAGACCTGTGTGCTTCTCTCTCTCTCTCTCTCTCTCTCTCTCTCTCTCTCTCTCTCTCTCTCTCTCTCTCTCCCCCTCTCTCTCTCTCCCTCTCTCTGTTTCTTTTCTTTTTTGGCACAGTGCTACAGTCACAAGACAGTGACCTATCCCTGCTGAAGTGTAATGAGAATAAAATAGCTCATCATTATCTGCAGTCAAGATCAATGCTTTGTTTGATATTCATAACCTCTTTTGATTTTAGCGCACAGACTGGCAACCTTACAAGCGCGGTAAACAAAGCTTAGGTTTCTTTAGCACTTTGCAGGCAGGTCCATAAATACATTATGGGTGGATTATAGTGTTTATCAACAGTGCTATTACATAAGTAAACCCAAATCGATGAGAAAAGTATTAGCGTCAGTCTCCCCAGGCATTTGGCTCCTGTTTACCACTTACTTCCTCAATTTATCTTGTGCTGTGAAAATAGATTCTAAAATTTTTGCAAATGTTTTCTTCGATGCATTTCTAATACTGTTACAGTGGTGTATCAACACTGACAAGCCTGCTTATTTGATATGTACTGTGGTTTAAACTGTATATTTATCTACATGCATATTATATCATCTAGGACCCTGGCTCTGATCCATAAACCCCGGGCAGTCAAAGTACTAAGGGTGGCAGCCTAATTCTAAACATGTCAACCTGGAAGTAAACTCTGCTCAGTTTAATAGGCCTTGCTTATTAGTGAATATGCAGACATATCTCACTAGGTGCAACTGTTGGAAGGACAGTCCCACAGAACTGAATGTAATGTCGGCTTGATACTAAACTTGGAAGCAAGTTCCTGGAATTCTGTAAGGCTTCTAAATAGGCTTAGGAACTCTGCTTAACAGTGTATTCCTACACCTATCTACCCAGAAGGAATCCCACTGAGTTCAATGGGGACTTTTCCCCGGTTAGAAGGTATAGGATTAAAGCCAAAATCTCATGGAGTTTGATGCGACTTCAGAAATGTTTCACTTATTTGGATTGTGCACTCAGCGAAAGCTGAAGACGTTTTGGAAAATGTCCAAGTGTCCCCACTCCCACCCCACCATGGTGGCAAAAAAAGCCAGCACAATGAATTGAACAATTAACCATTTTGCTGCCCTTTAATGGTACCCTAAAATCACTGGCTACAGCAGGCCTCTTTGTCCTTCCCAGTCACAGAGCTGGCCCTGTGTTCCTATCCATTCCATTCACTTGAGTGTGTCCAAGCTGGCTTTAAGCCAAGTAATTCTTCACTGGTGTGTGGAGCTGGCAGCCAAGCTGGTTTTATATTTGGGGAAGGAAGTGGATGGAGTATGGATGTTTGTCTTTGGCTTTTTGTATTCTGATTCTCGGCATATTGACATAGATACCTATCTTGTTATACTTAATGGAATATACCTTTTGAAGTTCTCTGGACCTCTCTGAATGTCAGCCGCATTATCCTGACCCCACCAAAGTCAATGGGACTTTTGCGGTTGATTCTAAAAGAGTCAAGTTTTCTCTTCTCTAAAGTTCCATATGAAAGAAATAATTCAACCTACCACTTCAATTGGACTTTCATTCAATTACTTGGGAGTAATCCAATTCATATAGCAAACAACTTTTGTTTTAGCGGTTTGGGAGCTGACAACATGTAACCCCCAAATCCATACCTTTATTTGCCGTGGTGTTTATCTTTCCCATGAAAGCATGGTTTCTGGTCAGACGCATTTCTAGTGGTTTTCATAGACCACATCTCTGATCCTACAGAGATACAAGCAATTTGCATATATTGGTGCAGTAAATGACTGTCACTTGAGCATATCTTTGGTCACAACAGACAACCTCATGTGTGAAAGAGCCAATGCTACCACTAGGCTAGGGGTAGGCAACCTAAGGCCCGTGGGCTGGATGCGGCCCAATTGCCTTCTCAATCTGGCCTGCGGACGGTTGGGGAATCAGTGTGTTTTTACATGAGTAGAAGGTGTCCTTTTATTTAAAATGCATCTCTGGGTTATTTGTGGGGCATAGGAATTTGTTCATTTCCCCCCCAAAACATAGTCTGGCCCACCACATGGTCTGAGAGATGGTGGACCGGCCCACGACTGAAAAAGGTTGCTGACCCCTGCACTAGGCCCTGCAATGTACTAGCACAGGCAAGGCTGATTGATGATTACTGGTTGTTGTGTGTTCAGGTGCCCCAATGCTCACTTTGTTCTTTGTATGATTTGCATAGGTGAGAGTTGTGCTGGTGATAAAAGCCCCCCAGGGCAAGCTTCCTCTAAAAGAGCCCGCACGGCTTACACAAGTGCCCAGCTGGTAGAACTGGAAAAGGAGTTTCACTTCAATAGATACCTTTGCAGGCCAAGAAGGGTAGAAATGGCTAACTTGCTCAACCTCACAGAAAGACAGATCAAAATATGGTTCCAAAACCGCAGGATGAAATACAAAAAGGATCAGAAGGGCAAAGGCATGATGACCTCTTCAGGAGGACAGTCCCCAAGCAGAAGTCCTGTCCCTCCGGCTGCTGGAGGATACCTGAACTCTATGCATTCCCTAGTAAACAGTGTTCCATATGAACCCCAGTCACCGCCATCCTTCAGCAAGCCTCATCAGAACGCCTATGGCATCCCTACGTCATATCCAGCTCCTCTCAATAACTGCCCGCCTCCACAAAAGAGATATACCGGAACTGCAGCAGTGACTCCTGAATATGACCCTCATCCTCTTCAAGGGAATGGCTATGGCAATCCACATATACAGGGAAGCCCCGTCTATGTTGGGGGCAATTATGTGGACACCATGGCAAATTCTGGGCCTTCCATCTTTGGTCTGACTCACCTCCCTCATCCTTCCTCTGCCAACATGGACTACAGTGGGCCAATGGGCAACAATCATCACCATGGACCGTGTGACCCACACCCAACATATACAGACCTTACTTCTCACCATCCTTCTCAGGGAAGAATTCAGGAAGCGCCCAAACTGACCCATCTGTAATATACCATCAGTTACTTAGTGGATCATAAAAGTCCCCCAGCCTTTTTAAAAAAAAAGAAAAAGGGAAAAAGAAAGAAAAGAAAAATACTTTAAATTCCTCCCCCTGCCCTTTCTGTTTTGCTTCTGTTTTCTTTTCTTTTGGTAAAAAAAAAAGCATTTTCTAGTTTATGTGACGTAGCAATATCTGTTGCTTGAATTGCTCCCTAGTTTCAATAGTGGATATTTATCTCCTTGAACTCTTTGCCTTGTGTTCTCCCTTTGAGAGTATACATAGGCTTTCTACTCTTAACTTCAACACTTTTATCAAAACAGGGTATATGAACAAATTTTCTATACAGATGGTTCTTAAATGTGAATTTGTTCGTACAGAATCGATCCCAACCGGGGAAGCATTTTTATTTTAATTGCACTTCTTTTAAATAGCGAGAAAGAAATAAAAAGGCGCTTGAACAGGGGCTCCCTGAGCGAACTTATTAATACGTGTACGTCTTTCAACGTGTGTATGCTGGTGAACTTTCAGATTTATTTATATTTTTTTGCAAACTTTGAATAATCTAAGTGTTTAAATTTTTTTATTTATCCCCATCTGTTCATATTTATATATATAAATATATTAAAAAAATAAAACTTCTGTACCCTGAATATTCAGGAGATATTTACCTGGCTGTATGTTAAATGACATACATAGGAAATATCATTTGGAAGGGGGGAACTTAAACTCCTTTATTTAAAAAGAAGAAGGGGAAAAAATGCAATAAAATCTGGGAAATAAACAGCAGGCCACCACAGGAACAGAAGCGGGTGCCTGTTAACATCGAACTAAAGGGAAATGTGTAAACCTGAACGAGAACAACACAAAGCTAGATTTTGTTTTGAAAGTTATACATTCCTTGCTGCTCACATTCTGAAAAAAAATAAAGTTTTTATTCTGAGTAATACAGACTTAAGATATGATCATTTGATTTTAGAAAGGAAAAAAATGCGAGAGAGAAAGAGAACAAGGACTGACGCCCTTGGAGCTTTTAAATACATAAATGTCCAATATCCAACCTTCAGGTCTCCTCTGTTTCTCTGAGCTTTCAAAGCTTAGAAGGTTTACACATTTTTGTCTTCACTCCCCACTCCTCAAAAAAAAACAACAGTGGGGAGAACTGGAGCATTGAAAATATCCAAGATGGAAAAAGATCCGCCCTTTCCGACTATAGCTCGAGGACTGCCGTTCTCCAGACGTTTTTCATAAACGCAGCCCATAGGTAGCTGTGGCAGCTTGCTCGTTTTTTGTTGCATTCATTGTGGTCGAAGGGAAGCGGAGGAAGGGGTGGAGGTGGGGAAGAGAAACTGTGTCCCTCATGTCTGGAGCGATATGCTGTAAATCAAGCTCAGGTGGCTGCGTCGCCTCTGCAGAAGGGAATCTTCTCCTGAGGCCGCAGGATGAGCTGGGTCCCGCTTGCAGGCTGTTCTCCCTCTCGCCATATTGGGTCCACTCTCTGCTGGAGGAAGCCAGCCGTTCCTAATGGGAGAAAAGGCTCTCCTCGCCTCCGCACTGGGGACCTTTGAGCCGATCGGCAGCTCGCTACTCCCACACTTATAAGCTCCTCTCGGGAACCAAAACGGACAATTCAGCGACTGTTTATGCTGAGTGATGGGGGAAATATTTTTAAAAAAAGAAAAAGGAAGGGTAGGGATTTGGAGGGAAGAAAGAGAGGCGAAATTAAATAAACTTAAGGCTAAAAAAACGAAGACTCATGTAGTTAGACTCATGTTTGATATGGCACGAATTCAAAAGCACATTTGTTTACAGGCAAAATACAATTCATCACCCTAATAATGAAGGGACAGATTCAGCAATAATAAATCAGGCCTGTTTGCCAAGCGATCTGGCCCATCCCCGGGGTTGAAAGAGAGAGTTTGTTCCTTATGGTCTTCTCCACGAACTGATCTGCTCATCTGCGGTCTTAGAAATTGAAGGGCTTTAATAATCTTTGCACGACTTGTTAATCGAGCGTCCTTTCCCATCCTGCACCCCCACCCACGTCTTTTCTAGATTGGGTGGGCGAGGTGAGGCAATCGAATGTAAATCTTCTATTGGGGAGGGGGAGGGGAAATAAAATAAATGAAATCCTTTCTTTCCGAAATACCTTTTGATATATCCATAGCAAATTGGTCTCGAAGACCCTCATGCATGGATCTGCGCTAATAAACGAGTTATAATAAATCCAAACAGTAAACAGATAATTTAAAGCTGTGGGGCTTATTTGTTGTAGCAATTGGGTTTAGGATTCTAAGAACACCGGTATACACAATAGTGCATTTAGAGGGGAACGATTGCACATTCAGCATCTGTTATTTCAATCTGAAAGAGATTGTCGCCATGTTGGTCACCTTGGTAGAAATATTATTCATCTCTTCTCTTTTTCACAGTCTTAAGAAGCTTCCAGATTTCTTGTCCCAATAACATTGCTACCCCCAATATATAAAAAAATAAACACAAGGCGTAGCTAATTACAATGCAAAGAAACGTAACTCTGTATTATTATTTTGCCATCCATACAAACCTTATTATAGCTTGAGTTAGGCAAGTCCCATATATACTTACAGCGACGCGCTCGCTCCAGACTGCAGAAAGGCTGCACCCAGCTTTTTAAAACTCATTAATCTGATTTTAAAGAGTCTTATAATGGGAAAAAAATCCCCAAATTGGAGCTCCGGAATGCAGCATTTGGAGGAAGATGAAAATGGATCGTGGTGGATATTCTCCTGTTCAAAATTAATTTGAGAGATGATGCCTTATATCAGTGGCGAATAGCTGACTGTTTGGGTATTGAAAACCAACCTTTTAAGACAATTTTCTGGGAAGGGGAAGTCAAAAAGCATATATTTTCTCTTCGTGAATTTATTTATTTTTTTTACAGGAAAGGGGTCGCCTAAATTTTCTTCCTGCGCTCCCTCGACTGTATCACATACTGTTCGGATTTCATTTAGAGAAACATAAATTTTGGTTTTTGTTTTGGTTTTGCAGAGGGTTTTGAATGGAGGGCGTGGGGTTTTTTTGTTGTTGGCCAGCCTCTTTGTTCCAGGTGTTTTTTCTATTAGGCTGCCCACCCCAAAATGCTGGCCCTAACCCTCCCACGCCGATTTGACTCACAAAGCCTTCCTGGACCCAACTGCCCCAGCCTTCTCCCACGTTCGCCTTTCCTCCTAGGGGGTCCTCGAACAAACCCTCCCACCCATTTCACTTCTAGCACCTATATTCTATAGGGGGGGAGTAAAGATTAAAAAAACAAACAAACAAAACCCCAGCATCGGAGCTGTCTTTCAGGGTAATGCGAAAAAGAGCAAGATCCCCACCCTTAGTACAGGAAAATAAAATCCATTTAGGGAGCAGAAACAGCCTCGCCGTCCTCTTTTTCCTTGTTTACTCGCGTTTCTTGCTCTCTCTCTTTCCCCCCTTCTTTTCTCAGCCACATTTGATCTGGGAAAGAGCAAGAAGCTTCAAATGTGTTCTTAAAGGCCAGAAGCTGTCAAAGCGTTTGGCCCGGGAAGATTGATCGCGCGCAGGCTTCAGCGGATCTTTGTTTGGAGTAAAAGCAAGAAAATTAAAAAGAGAGAGAGAGAGGAAAGAAACCCAGCCTACATCTTCCAACAGCATGTATATTTGTAAGGCACCCTTTTCCATCCTCCCTCCCTCCCCTCCCTCCTTCCTTCCTTTCCTGTCAAAGATGCATTAAATAGCAACCCCAATCTACATTTTTTTAAAAAAAATGTGAACAAATTATTGCAATATCTCGGCCCCTCCCCCACCCCTTCCTCAGCCCCTGATCATCCATATTGTGGGAGTTTATTTGCTTGAAATCAAAAAGGGGTTTTGCTTTTTTTTTTTTGCTTAAAAAAAATCACCTTTAAAAACATTCTATCTCTCTCTCTCTCTCTCTCTCTTTTTTGCTGAGCTTCACCTGAAGATGTAATGGTCAGTTTATTGTTTTAAGCGCTTCCAAGCTCTGCTCAGGATTCTGCTCTGAAATGTAACAAGGACTCGAGGTAGCGGATGGAGCACTTTCGGGCTTCACTGGAATGTATAAATATAGAAAGAGAAGCTCTTCCATCCCACCCCTCTCGCCTTGCAGAAAGCCCTCTTCCAAAAAAAACCGGAGGATGCGCGGCCTTTTTCCTGGTTTGCTTTGAAGAAGAGGAAACCTTCGCCTCGTTCCCACCGTGTCCTTCTGGGTCTTCTTCTCTCCTCCAGCGCTGTCCACCCCTCCCCTCATTTACCTTTTGTAAAAAAATAATAATAATAGTAATTGAGGCGATTGAAGAGCTATCCTGTCCAAACCATCGGCATCGCGGAATGAATGAGCAAATCGAATAAACCGTGCGCTCCAAAACGAGATGGTAAGGGCAGAAACGGATAGTCAGTTCCACAGTCCTTAGAGCTCTTTGGTTTAATCTGCAGCCTTATTGCGGTTTTGTTTCGTTTTTTTAATCCCCGACATTGACTTTTGACATATTTCACTGGAATCGAGAGGGGGGGGGAAATACTCGCCGGACCCCATTTTATTGGGGCTACGGAAAGAAAATGCGTCAGCTGATTCCAGTGTCGTTTGTGTGAATGCTCTGGATGTTGTTTTGTGACACCCTCCCCGCTTTTATTTCCTCTTTTGATCGGAACCTGTGTTTGCAGTCCCAGGGTCTAATGGAAATCTGTATCTCCTCTGAACCGTCCGCTTCTGTCAAGACAACTGCGGGGAGAAAGTAGCGACCCACCAGCCTGCGTGCTCTTACTCTTCCCCTAGGAGCGAAGCTGCTGGAGAAATTCCTTCGACACAATGGATGGAGGCAGGGACCGGCGGCCAATTGTTCTCCATACTGTACCCTCAGCTGAAACAGGGAGAGAATTGCGGGGGGAAAAGATGCCAGGTCGTGATCGAGGGGGAGGAACCCCCAACCTTGCCGTCCTTTAATTTTTTCTTAAGGAAGTGGTTAGTCCTTAGCACGGAGTTGGGTCCGGGTTTTGTTGGAGATGGGGGGGGCGGGGGAGGGGGGGGAAACAAATCCAAATCAAATATAAGCAAAGACTCCCTTCCTTGGCATCCCCTGGCCGGGTGGAACTTTTTGTGCTGCGGTGGAGATGTTGGGGGCCCGCAGTGTCACAACTTTGGAGATTAATGGATGACTTCGTTAATGACTCAGGGCGTCCGATGGAGGTGCGCCCGTGATTTGTGAGGTGCAAGGCGCTTGCTTGACAGTCCCAAACAATGAGAAGGGGGAGTGTGCGGAGGGGAGGCAAGCGGGGCAAGGGAGCCTCCCCGGCCAAGCTAAGCATCAGAGGCAGCAGCAACAGCAGCAGCAGCTCAGGCAACCCATCCAGGCAAACACACACACACCCTCCCTCTCTCTCTCCCCCACCCTCAGATATCATTTCAGATTAGGAGGCAAAAGGGGGAGAGCGAGCGAGAGAGCGCGCGGCGGAGATACCCTTTCCCCCCTTTTAAAAAGTATAAATAATGCCTTGCTGGCCCCCAATGAGGCGTTCCTTCCCGACTTTTTTGGATCAATCAAACAGACAGTGGCTTCTTTTGATTAAAGCCCAAATTGTCATTGGGCAGAGGCAATCATGTGACAGCCAATTCGGTCCAATTTCAACCTTGTCTCCATGAATTCAATAGTTTAATAGTAGCACGGTCCCCATACGGCTGTAATCAGTGAATTAGAAAAAAAACACCCCACCAGCGATCTTCTATGATATTTTTTCCCCTTTTCTCTCTCTCTCCCTCTTCCTTTCTCTCTCTCCCTCTCTCTCGGTTTTTTTTCCTCCCTCCCCCCCTTTTCCTGGGCCTTGCTCCCCCCTCCCCCTCCCAGAAGCGCTAAATAAGAGGGAACTTTTTCTCCAAGGGGGCTGCGAGTTGAAGGCCATGAATTTCGAATTTGAGCGAGAGATTGGTTTTATCAATAGTCAGCCATCGCTCGCTGAGTGCCTGACATCTTTTCCCCCTGTCGGTGATACATTTCAAAGTTCATCAATCAAGAACTCGACGCTTTCACACTCGACACTGATTCCTCCTCCTTTTGAGCAGACCATCCCCAGCCTGAACCCAAGCAGCCACCCTCGCCACAGCAGCAGCAGCCGCCCCAAGCACAGCCCCAATGCCAGCAGCGGCAGCCCAGTGCCAGCCGGCGCCCTCCAGCCTCCGGAATACCCCTGGATGAAGGAGAAAAAAGCCTCCAAGAAAACTGTCCTGCCGCCTCCTTCGGCCTCCGCCACTGGACCAGCCTGCCTGAGCCACAAAGGTCAGTTCAAAGACTTTGCTGCACCTTCAGCCTTCCTGGGACTCAGAGATCTCTCTCTCCCTATCTCCATATAATCTCCCTTTCTCCTCTCCCACTCCCTCTCGCTTGGATGGGTGCCTCCCTAACTTACGGCACTCCAATCCGGGTTCGCTGGAGGTCTGGTGGGGGATCCACAGGCAGATTCCTCAGAAACCAACCCCGCCGACACCCCCAAATCCCCCCACCCCAAACAAAGTTTCTTTTTTTCTCCCCTAACTTGTTTAGCGTGGGATGATTTATTTGAGTTGGAGGTGACCCTCCTCTTGTCTCGCTGTCCTAGAGTTGGGATATTTGACAGTAATGAAGAGTGATAGATTGCTCTTGCTCAGCTAAGCAGCTGATGCATTAATTATAAATTGTTGTATGGCTAATATCAAAGTTTGCTCGGGTATGGGCAGGTTGGGGAGATGGAGGCAAATCAAGTTCCTGGAGCTAAGCGAGGAGGGTGGGGGGAGAAGGAAAAGTGGGTCCAAGAGACCGGGCTCACAGGAGTGCAAACACAATGGATTTACTGCATTCATGGGCGGCCATTTTGTTGCAGTTGAAATTTTAATGCTTTAAGAGAGAAAGAGAGAGCCCCCCCCCTCCAACTAGCTCATTTCCCCCCACCAGGCTTGGATGTTCAAAATCCTAAAATAAGACATTCTCCCTCCTCTTCTCTCTCTTTCCCCCTCTTTCATATCTCTCATTCTAATAGTGCTGGTTGTTGTCTCCTTTTAAGCAGAATCTCTGGAGATTTCCGAAAATGGGACCGGGGGCTCCAGGAGGCTGAGGACTGCTTACACCAACACGCAGCTCTTGGAGCTGGAGAAGGAATTCCATTTCAACAAGTACCTCTGCAGACCGAGGCGGGTGGAGATCGCCGCTCTCCTGGACCTGACCGAGAGGCAAGTCAAGGTGTGGTTTCAGAACAGGAGGATGAAGCACAAGAGGCAGACCCAGTGCAAGGAGAACCAGAACAGCGAAGGGAAATTCAAAGGCTTGGAGGATCACGAGAAAGCAGAAGACGACGAGGAGGAGGAGGAAGAGGAGGAGGAGGAGGAGAAATCCCTCTTCGAGCAAGCCCTCAACAATGTCTCAGGCGCGCTTTCGGAAAGGGAAGGCTACACTTTTCAGCAGAATGCACTAGCGCAACAGCAGGCTGTCACTGTCCACAATGGAGAGTCCCAAAGTTTCCCAGTTTCGCCTTTAACGAGCAATGAGAAAAATCTGAAACATTTTCAGCATCAGTCACCCACTGTTCCCAACTGCCTGTCAACAATGGCCCAGAACTGTGCAGCTGGCCTGAACAATGACAGTCCTGAGGCCCTGGAGGTGCCTTCTTTACAGGACTTCAGCGTTTTCTCCGCAGATTCCTGCCTACAGCTCTCCGACGCCGTCTCCCCCAGTCTGCCAGGGTCCCTCGACAGCCCTGTAGATATTTCAGCTGACAGCTTTGACTTTTTTACAGATACACTCACCACAATTGACTTGCAGCATCTGAATTACTGAGAAATGACAGACCAACTTTTCCGAAAAGGGTTATTTCCCCCCTCTCCTTTTCCTTTTTTTGGGGAAGCGGGAGGGGGAGGGGGATGACTTGATTTAATTTCTTTCCCTTTTCCTGGTCAGTATTTTCCTGATTATTTTTATTTTTCCTTCTCGGTGTGTTGGAGAGCTTATTTTGCCGTTTGCCTATGACATTTTTAGTTGTGTCCGGTTTTAAACCTAGTCCCATTCTAGGTCCTTCTATGAAAAGCAATATATAAGGCCTGTAAGAAAGTGATCATATCAAAATTGTATCTTCACTTTCTTTTTATTTTTGTATTACATTAGGATGCGTTGTCATAAGTATTTTTGGTAGAATAAATTCTTGTTTGCTACAAGCATTTTTCTTATCTCTTTATCTCTCTCTTTCTCTGCTTCATACAAGGAAGTTAATCTCCGCCCCTCCCCTAGTCCTGAAATACAATTAAAAGAAACAACACAATTTGGTCACAACCTTCGTCCTTTTTCGTTAGAAATATATTTATTAGGGGGGAAGCCAGCGGTAAATGATGGATTTCCAAAGTTCTCAATATTCAAATAGGGGGGAGGGAAAAAACCCCTAAAATAACTCCAAAACTTACATAAAAATATATCCCCCCTCCCTTGAATGCCCATAAGACATTAGAAGCACAAGTTAAAATGTTTATGTGCTATCGCCAACGTTTTATTTATAGTACAGGTTTAATATATCGTAACATTATATAAAAATTCTCTTCTACGTTTTAACTGATATTGTATTATAGGCAGAATATATCATATTATTGCAAGGGGAAACAAAAAGCACTACAGGAAGCCTTGCTGCATAAATGGCCAGAAATCGACAGAAGTGTATACTGGTTTCTACTATTGAACGCTATTTTTAACTATTTCTTTTGCGACCCGTGCCTTGGAAAGGGGGGAGGGATGGTGGTGTGGGGAACCAGAGCTGAGAAAGGAAGGCATTTGATGGATTTCCCAGCTGTCCGAAGGCCCCGAGAAAAGAAACCTAAAAGAGAGGAAATCAGAGGAGAGAATTAAAACACAAGCACACGCGGTTAGGATGTATGCAATGCATATGAAAAATCGCTTTCAAATCCTGTGGCTTTCTCTAGGTCTACGGAACAAAAGCTGTTGGAGGCCATCGAGTCCTACTGGAACTGGACTAACAAGTGTAGAGTCATGAGGTCCGTTTAAAAGTGCTACCAGGCGGGGATAGCTGTGTATACAGTATTCTCTAATCCGATTTCAATTCGGATTGTTAGCAAAATCCAGTGTGCCTCTTTTCTTCTTCTTTTTTGCCCCACTGCCTATCAGTAGGTGTTAGCATACATCTTCGTGTGTATGTAGATATGCCAATGTAGATATTTATAGCCCGCTCCTTAAGAACTTCCCCAGATCTTTGCAGGCGCGGGTTTCCTGGTTGCTCTCCTCTGCGCGCGTTTGTTGTGGTCGCCGTTGGCTTCCCTGTTTTGCAAACCCCCTCTAAGTGGGGTGGCGCTGAGCTGCGTGGAAAGACTGGATGCAGTTCTTCCTAAAGTCATAAATCAAACGCTTTCTGTGAATGAGAATGTCATCAAAGAGATCAATTGCAGGAACACATGCACAAATAAAAATCCTCTTACGTATTTGCTCGGGCTGGGCATCCCCGTCTGAAACCATTAAACTAGGAGGCGGTTAGTCATAATTCATTTTTATTGCTCTGTTAAAACAACAGCTTGGCTAAGCTTCAGGTGCGGCAGGGAATCCCGGGCGCTCCCGCGCTCTTTCTCTCTCCCCCCCCCCCCTTTTGCTAAGGGTTTGCTTGGTTTGTGACACAGAAAATTCCATTCGGGCGTGCATTTCGGAACATTTCCTTTTATACAGAGAAGGCAGCGCTCAGGTTTGTTGTTTGTGTGTGTGTGTGTGTGGGGGAGCCTCCGGTTCAAAGAACAAAAGAAGCCTTCCATACAAATCGACCCCCCCCACAGCAGATTCTCTTCCCCACCCCCGCATATCAGAAGTAGGCCAAGCCCTGCAGATATCCTCTTTCAAAACGAACAAGAGAGAAATTCGAAATATTCTTTTTCGAACGCAAAAACAGAATGCGCCCTGGCCGCAGGGACGAAGGCCAGAGATGGGTTTGGTGACGTTCAGAACCACCAGAGGAACCGATTCAACAAAGGCGGATGTAGGGGGACGGTGGGGTGGGGGGAAACCGGTGGGGGGGGGCAGGGCCTGCTTTGGAAAGGCCTTCGTCGAGCTTAGGGGGCTTTTCTGTGGGCCTGCTTGCGTTTTCCAGAAGGCAGACATGGAATGGGAAATATGGTTGCTTCGCCACACTGGGAAAGGCGTCCCCCTCCCCCGATCTCCCCGACCGCCGCCACCACCCCGCCCTCCATGTGTCTCCTTCTGCATTCTGGTAAAACAGAGGAATTGTGTTGGCTTCAGAATGCAAAAGCGTTGGGCCACAGAGACAATATAACAAAAGGGGAAAGAGTTCTTCTGAACAATGGCGGAGAAATGGGGGAGAAAGTGTGGAAGGGAGCAACGTAGCAGCAGGCACGGGAGGGAGGTTTCTGTTCAGAGAAAGGCGGCCAGGAGGGAGAAAGAGAGGATAGGGGCCCAAATAAAATTACCAACTTTTCATAGGGAACAAGGCTTCCTTTAGATCAGGATTTATACTCTGTTTTCAAAGCCGGCATGCACCAACATAGTTTTACATCTAAAGCTGTTAGGGAAATATTAAATCCCTACATGCACGTTCTTTTGTTTTACAAAACGCCTCCTCGTGAATCCACTCCTCGGGCCACGAGTTGGCCACTCATATCGATGCGATCTACTCCCAGACCGTCGTGCCTGGGCAATACGTGACTGTGCGTGCAATGAGTAGAATGGAAATCAATGGGGCTACGCGTAAAGGGAACCCTGTATCTGTCCTTCCTTCCTTCCAGTAAATTGAATAATATATAAATATTACTCTTAAACACACACACACACACACACACACACACACACACACAAACACACACACACACACACACAGAGAGAGAGAGAGAGAGAGAGAGAGAGAGAGAGAGAGAGAGAGAGAGAGAGAAATCCGAGGTGTGACTACAGGGCCAAAAGGAAATGTTTTTAAAGTCCCACTCAGAGCGAGTTTAGCTCTACCAAAGGAAAGCCAGGAAGTACGCATGAGACTTTCAAAGTCTCACAGCCAGATTTGGGGCATGTTTGTCTTAGTAAACAATGCACGCTTATTAATATTTTGAGTGGGCCTCGTTTTTGAGAGAGGGAGAAGGAAGAAAGGGGAAGCCGGAGAACAGCCTAATCCAGCAGCATTTTAGGAATGAAAATAGTGTTATAGTTTCAGAGGGACTAGGGTGGTACGGAATCATACATGGTGTGTGTGTGTGTGTGTGTGTGTGTGTGTGTGTGTGTGTGTAGATAATATAGAAGCAGCAGCCATTAACACACTAATACTAAATTATTGGGCTGATTTTGACATTTGCAAGATGAAAGCATAAGAAGTGCGCATAGTTATTTCCGGACTCCGGCAGGCAAAGTCTGCCATCTTTCTAGTCAGGCCTGTTTTCCTTCCTGCAGTGCAGGGGGTTGGACTAGATGACCCTTGGGGTCCCTTCCAACTCTACCATTCTACGATTTTATGCTGAATTCTGTGCTGTTGAGTCCTCCCTGCTCACCTCTCCTTTTTGTGAAGATGAAGCCCCCGTAGGACGCACCACCTCCCCACATCCAACCCAGGGGTTTTCCTTCAGGTTTAAGCTGACCCTGCCTTTCCTTTGGGCAGGTCTAGCCCCACTGAAAGCCAGGCGTCTGGCCCCACGGACTTGAGCGGAACCAGGGATTTACATCTCCGAGAAGAAAGCACTTGCGGTCCTCGCGAGGGAATCCAGAGAGGACTCTCCCAACGCCCGGCCATTTGTTTCCCTCGGCTCCCTCTCTCCCTCCTCGAAAGGAGGGCGGCAGCCTAGCGATCAAGCGCCTGGAGGAGCGCTGTCGACCCCCTCGCCCCTTCCTCTAGACAGTCTCCTCCCCCTAACCGCTGGCCATGCCATCCAGAGGACTGCTATTTTAAAGACTCGCGTCTTTCTAGACCTCATGGTTTCAACCCCTGGACACTCCTTGCGGGTGGGGGGAGGGAGGCAAAGGTTATACGTGAGAAGCGGGGTGGGGGAGCAAAAGTGGATGGGAGGTGAGAGAGAGGAGAGGCCTGACAGTTTGCACAGGCGCTCTGGCGGCTCAGCTGCCGGAGAGAACCTGAGAAAGCTTCCCTGGCAACCTTTGTAAGCGCTTCCTTCCTCTAACCGCGCCCAGCAGCGTCGGATCGTCCGAAAAAAAGAGCAACCCAGTACCCAGTCGCCAGGCAGGCACACTACCGCCTCCGTTTCAGCCCAGGCTGCCGGCTCCAACTGCCCCCCACTGACTCCCCGTCTCCAGGAGCCAACGGCGCCATTCCCGTGCGTTAAAGCCAACCACGCTGCCCGCAGCAGCAGCAACAATGGCGTTGCCTTGCAGAGAGCCTCATTTCCATGCAAATAACCGCGAGAGAGAGGCTGGACCAAGCGCATTTTAACTCTTGCCGGTTCGCGCGCGCACGCCGGGGTCTGTCTGAGGACGCATCGGCAACTGGCAGAGCTCAGCCGCCGGCCTCCTACCTCTCTCCATGCCCCCAAACCTCCCCCAGCCCCCTTGATCTCTCTCTCTCTCTTTTTCTCTCCCCACCTCTCTCACACACACAGCAACCCCAGACTGCTGGAGACTGCCCAAGGCAGACCATAATGATCCAAGCGATCTAACTGTAGCCGAAAAGGTTCAGCCTAGCTGTGCTCTCTAGACAACAGTACTGGAGAAAGCAGCAGCAGGAGGAGCAGCTACCCAACTGGGGACGCCCTGCGCGGGTCCCTTTGCTTACCTGCCAAGCCCAGGCTGTCCCTTCGTAAATCCATGCAAGAGCAGCCCCCTCCGGCGGCGGCTCTGTGCTTGCTGCTGCTGCTGCTGCTTCAGGCTGAGCGCCCGGGCGCGCACTGCCTCTCCGGCCCGGCTCTCAAACCCCAACGCGCTGACTGGGGACGGGGGAGGAGATGGGGGGTGTGGAAAGAGAGAAGGAAAGAGGGAGAGAGGGAGGGAGAGAGGGAGGTGGTGTGGCTGCGCGTCACCTTGATGGAGGAGCGCTCGGAATTTAAATGCCACAGCCAGGGTGATCCATCACCAGGAAGGAGCAGGGCAACTTTGGCAGGAGGAGCAGCCATTGGCTGCCGCCCTCACGTGGCCGCCGTCTCACTGTACATTCATATCATTTTTCTTCTGGCCCCCATGGAGGAAGTGAGAAAGTTGGCACGGTCACCCAGGACTCCGAAGAGCCGGTCAACCGGTGATAGATGGACACGGCGAGGATGAATTCCTTCCTCGATTATCCGCCCATCCTCAACGGCGAGTCCGCCACTTGCTCACCCCGGGCTTACCACCACCACCGCCACCACCACCACCACCACCCCGACCATGGGATTACCACAACCACGTTCCAGTCCTGCGCTGTCAGTGCCAACAACTGCAACGGGGACGACCGCTTCCTCGTGGGCAGGGGGGTCCAGATCAGCCCCCATCCCCACCACCAGACTGCTACCTACCAGCACCACCCCAACCTGGGGATGTCCTACGCCCACCCGAGCTGTGGGCCCACCTACGGCGTGCAGAACTTCGGCGCGGGGGGCTACAGCCACTACCCACTCGCTCAAGAGGCAGAGATTAATGGGGGCTTCCCCCAGTGCGCTCCTGCGCTCTACTCTGGAAACGTCTCGTCGTCCGTGGTTCAGCAGCCCCAGGTTTACGCTGGGGGCCCCGTGGGCTCTGCTCAGTACATCCACCCCTCTTACGGGGAAGAGCAACAGAGTCTAACCCTAACCAATTACAGCCACCCCCTGTCTCCACTTCATTCGAACCACCAGGAAGGCTGCGGTTCCCCTTCGTCGGAGACTTCTCCTCCCGCCCAGACTTTCGACTGGATGAAAGTGAAGAGGAACCCTCCCAAAACAGGTGAGTCACCTGCCTGAGCGATCACTCTGGACTTTGGAAAGTTCGGGCCCGAAGTTTTCTTCTTTTCATTATTATTTTTGTAAGGTGGACGCAGAAGATCTGCATTTAAGGTAGATGCAGATCAACTTGATGGTCCCAGGTACGATGGGAACAGGTATGGTTGGGATGCTGAAGCGTACCGGTTCTCCAGACATGGGGGAAAGGTCGTGTTGTGATTTGGGGTTCGTGTTATAACGCAGTTTGATGTGTTTGTGTCCCCGCTGTGGATCACAAAGCAGGCGGTCGTCAGATCTCCCCTGATCTAGGTGAGTTCAGTTGCTGTTTCACTGGACAAGCAGACACTAAGAAGTTTAGCCCATGTGCACTCGCTAGGTCTTTACTTAGAAATAAGCAGGTTTCCGATTGGCCCACAAAGTTCCTTTCACTTTAAGAGCTCATTCTCCATGGTTTGTACCTGCGCGCGCCTGCCTATTGATTCATGTCACCTATAAATCATTGCATCGAGTTAACGCTTCTGATGTGGGTTGTTGTTGCTGTTCTCTCTCTCTCTCTCTCTCTCTCTCTCTCTCTCTCTCTCTCTCTCTCTCTCTCTCCCTCCCTCCTCCCTCTAGGGAAAGCTGGTGAGTACGGTTATGTTGGCCAGCCCAACACGGTCCGGACCAACTTCACCACCAAACAGCTGACGGAGCTGGAGAAGGAATTCCACTTCAACAAATACTTAACCCGGGCCCGCAGGGTGGAGATCGCCGCCTCGCTGCAGCTGAACGAGACTCAGGTCAAGATCTGGTTCCAGAACCGCAGGATGAAGCAGAAGAAGCGAGAGAAAGAGGGCTTGCTCCCCATTTCTCCGGCCACCCCAACAGGAAGCGAAGAGAAAGCGGAGGAGTCCTCGGAAAAGTCCAGCCCATCCCCCTGTACCCCTTCGCCAACCTCCTCTACCTCAGACACTCTGACTACCTCGAATTGAAAGACGCGCTGCTCCTCATTCTCCCTCTAAGGCACAATCTAAGAGTAAATTTATTGTGTTTCGAACTTATCCCCTTGTTTATTTTCCGACTCTCACGCAATTGGCGGAGAGAGCAACCCAAACTCTCACCCTGAACCCTTTGATCTGGAGACAAGTCTCATTGATTTGAATGGAACTCTCTCACAAATTTAGCAACTTTGAGGCTGAGATCCTATAAGGCCTGCAAGCAAGCTCTCTGGAAGCCAACACGCCTGAGTAGGTAGGCCACAGGACTGCGCTGTTAAATCATCCCTAAATCCCATGAAAAGGAGCGGGATGGGACTTTGTGACTATTTTAAACTCAGTTGATTTCAATGGGAGCTGGCTCACGTTGGCTGGGTTGTGGCCCAGGAGTTTAGGACCTCACTCTGAGTAGCTTATTCAGTATCACTCACTAAGCCTGCCTCAGCTCCTCCGAGTTGATCTGTTTTCATCTCTCTAAAGACTGTATTGTGGGAACAATCAAGAGAATTTGTTAGATCAGAATCGAGTTGCCAAAGACATTGCTACAGTTTTCTCCTCCAACCAAAGACCTGTCAGACCCAAATTCACGAATAGATGCACTATTGAAAGCCTTTACACGACTTCGAGAACTTTCACCACTTTAATTTAATGTCTCTTGTCTTCTCGTGTGTATGAGTTTTGTTGGTTGTAAATACTTTGTCCCAGAGATTTATCTTTTTACGAATTTTCTAGAAATGTTTAGATAAGATGATGAGCTTAAACAGGGTGGTTACATTCTCAACACTGGATTCGATTTTATAGAGAAAAGTGAGGATGTCACGAACGAAAAGTTGTTCAACTCAATCAGATACCTCAAAAATCATAGGTTGCTACTATTTCTTTGAACGAGCTAGAAAAGAAAGTGGAAATTGCACTAGGTTTTTAAAAAATAAACCTTGCTTATTAGTGTCTACCCCCGCTTTAAATCCCCCCCTTCCCGAACTCTGTGCTGGATCATTCCCAACCCCCAATATTATCATTAAAAAGGGAGAGGGGAGATTCCCCCCACCCCCAGAAAACGTTCCTTAGACTTGAAGTCTTTTCAGCCCAATTCCTGAATGTGATGAATGGCCAAACGAATGTATATTTTATGTGATTCGTGGATGGAACTTGCATGATGCACAAACGCTTGGATGTACTCAGTGAAAATAACACTGAGTTCTATCAGTTGTCATTTGTGATGGAGTACTTTCTGATTTTTTTCTGTACAATCATCCAAGGTTCTGAGATTCTGTGTTTAAAAAGAAAAAAAGAGAAAGGAATCCAGAGCAGAATTTTACGGGTCCTACAAATCTCTGTAATAAATATATTCATATCTCAGGTTTTTACTTTCCTTCGGTATCTTTTGGAAAGCGGAGTCTGGGGTTGAGGTTAAGCTTTCTGCGCCCTTTCCAGTTCCCCTGGAGTGGCTTTTGATCGGCTGCTCAGATATCCTCCTCAGATATCCCTACATCGAATTATTCGCGCCCTTTGACTGCACATTATGTACAGTACCCCGAGATTATACAAAGTAGGTCTATTAATCAATAGAAAGAGAAAGATCCATGTTTATATTCTGCAATTAAGAGAAAGGCGAAGGAAGCGGAGCTATTTTTGAACCATACTTGCGGGAACTTCCTGGGTCAAGGGCTAACCTTTTCACCCCGAACTGAATATTGACCTGTGTGTAAACAGAGTCCTCTTCAAAAGCAGAAGCTGTCTTCGGCCGGTCTTTCCTCACATCACAAGCCACCAGTTAAGAGAGTCACATTTCATTATCCCTGGGTATAAAGCTGTCCAAGGAACCCCCAGCGTCACTCCCTGCCTTCTAAATCGTCAGTGACATCTTGAAGGCACAAAGCACGATAAAAGTTCACAGAGGGAGAAAGAGGGAGGGAGAGATCCTTGTTGATCCAACTCCGATTCCTGCGTGGTCTGCAGACAATTTCCTAACCCAAGTATGTTCAACCCAACGTGTCCTTGCAAACCCCACACCATTCCCGCCCCCCTCTATTTGGAAAACAAGTTCTGGCAGGTGAATTGAAGTTACTTCCTGAAAAGACTTGCAAACAAGTTTGTTTTTGTTTTTGTTTTTTTGTTTTTTGTTTAAGATCTGCAGAACCCTCTAACGCGCCCCCGCTTTTTCTTCCAAGCTCTCTAGCCAGAACATCGAGGCTTTCCATCCACTTCAGCCCGTCTGAGGAGCTGTGTTTCTTTCTTTGGGGATTTAAAAGAAACAAAACAAAACGCCCTCCTGGCTGCAAGATCTGCAGGAGACTTTTACAAGCTTTGAGCCCGGGCTGTGAAAACAACAGCGGAGGCTGCTGGATTTGAGAGAGCCGGAGCGCGCGAGTCGTCTGCGGCTTCTCGGCTGAAGTGTCAAAGGCAGAGCAGCCTGGAATTCCAGGCGCATCGGCCATATCAAGAGGGCGAGGAGGAGAGACCCCCCCCTCCCGCCCCTCTCCCCTGCTATTGCGCAGGGCTTGTCTCCAAAGGGCTCCCTTGACTGCCTTGTTGTAACTTCAAAAACAAGGAGACCCAGGTTTCCTTTTATCCTCCCTTCCTTTGCTGGCCCCCCGCCCGCCCGCTTTATACTTTTATATACATAAAAAAATAAAATCATTTTGTAGACTAGGGTGAGGTTGCAAACTCAGCAGATGGCCTTCTGCCAGAGGCTTTCGTGACCCAAAGGGCATCTATCTCTGCATGCCGAGAGGGCCTGATCGGGATCACCTTTCGGAGAGAGCTGGCCCTCCTCAAGCAAGCGGCAGCCGCCTGACCCTTCCGCATCCCTTGCGCTCTTCCTTCCTTCCTGACTCGTTCGGTGGAACCGGGAGAACAATAACAAAAGGCTGGCAATAATATTATTGAGGGTTTGGCGGGTGTTTTCAAAGGAGGACGCATGTGCCAGGCGGGGAAGGGAAGAGGCTGTCCTAAGATAACCTTCTGCATTTCAATACACATTAAGCGCCCTTCCCCAGGGATCTCGGGAACCGTAGTTTACCCTTCACAGAGCTACAGTTCCCAACACAGCTCCCAGGACTCTTGTGGGGAGCGGGGAAATGCGCTTTGAACGCGCTTTATAGTGTGGATCTGCATCTTCCCCTTATTCACCCGAGCATGCCTTTCGAGACCCATTCCTTATTCGTATTATTTTACCGTCTAGTAGGGCTGCCGTTGCGACCCGCTTTAGATTAGGCCGGGGACCGCTAGTGGGCCCCGATTCGGGGACACCGACATAGGGCCAAATCCCCCAGGAAGAAAGTTCCTCCTCCCTGCTAAAACGTTTCATGTGGAGGTTATTCAGGAATAAATAACTCACTTTTCGTGACGCAGGCTTCTTGACTGACGCCCGCCGCAGCAGTGCTTCCTAAAAAAATAACCAGTTCGACCCTGGGCACGTTTACCCTGAAATCTGCCCCCCCCCCCCAGCTGAGTATGGGCTTGCTCCCCACTAAGAGTGTGTGAAATTGCAGCTTCTCTGGTTTGGACAAAGACCAGCAAGAAAAAGCATTCCTCCCGAGCCGCTTCATTTATGCTGAGGCAGAAACACCGCCCTTCACTGGGAGCTGAGGCCGCTCTCCTCATATATCTATAGATATATACGTATATATGACATTTGATCAATAGGCTTGTCAGCCAAATAACATGGCTGACATCTCGATCCTAAGCGGATTTAGAATGGGGTGGTGGTCAGCGGACTCTCTCATCGATGAACGGTATTTGGAAGGAGACCCCAAAGCATGGCCTAATTTGAAGGGAGATATAAAGGCTATGGGACTTCCTTTGGATGAAATAAAAGCCAAGCACATTGTGTGTGAATGAAGATTTGTGCACGCATGCTTGGGGTAACTTGTTCCGAGCTTCACGGTTTCACGGCTCTCCGAAACCCACGCTGCTGTCTCTGCGGCTGAATTAGTCAATCGTTGCTACAAATCGATTAATCACACCTGTGAATCGATTAGTGCCTCATGTTCGCTTTATTTACAAAAGAATTTGCGATAAATCTTCTCATCCTTTCCCCCAAATTGTGCAAAAGGATGAGGAGGGGGGTCACCTATTATTATTATTAATTTTAAAAAAATAGAGATAGAGATGCCAACAGCAGCTATCCTTGGTCTGCTTATTTGCATCCTGGTCCTCTTATGACTGTGTATATATTTATTACCCTCAACTCAGCCAAACGTCTCAAGGAATTGAGCGTCTTTTTTCAAGCCCGAGATCTATTTTCGATGTTCACCTTTAAAGTTTACTTTTGGAGGCTACATTGAGATGCTCGGTGTTTTCCTCTGGGGCAATCAGATTGAAAGCGATCAATATTTACTCAGTCTGAAAAGGGTTGTTGAAAAGGCAGCTCGCAACAAACTGCTTAGCTGCTCAACCCTGTTTAATCTCAGGTTCACCGAAAGTTCAAGCAGAAATGAATTCAGCGGTGGGTCACTTTAGAATGTGTCCCAGTGGTTTATTTCAGCTCTCTGCTAAAGGCAACAATTATTTACACACACACACACACACACACACACACACACACACACACACACACACACACACACACCCCTCCCAGCGGAGCCTCTTGTCTATTATTCTAATGCTAAACTTGATCCTTTGACTTAAAACTAAAAACATTCCCCCCCCCCCAGTTGTGGGGTTAAAATCTTGTTTCCTCCTCGTCTCCTTCTAGTCCTTCTTTGTTCTAGCCTTGATGATCTTTAGCCATTGTTAAAATCAGTGCACATTTTTTTAAGCGAGTGAAAGAGGGAGATTGTTTGCAACAACAACTTTTAAATTATACAGAGCAAAGCGCGGGCCTTTCATCTGCTTTCTGGGCAGCAAGCCCTGATGACTTCAGCAAGAATGCGCTTCCCGGTAAATGCGTTTTTGGATCAAACTTTTTCGCAGTATCTACACAAAGCAGAGAATTTAAAGGAACCCCTCCCCCTCCCCCACCCCCGTCTTCAGCCAAGCAGTAGATCCCATTGCTTCGACTTAACTGGGTTGAAGACAGTTTTGGCGGCATTATTCAAGGAAAGAAGCACTCGAAAGAGGCGGCCATTTGAGGCGATTCAGATGTTCCTTGAAGCAAGCCCTACCTGAGATCAAGGCAGCGGGCTTCCAAATCGAGAAAGCACAGAACTTGCGTTATAATAATGCAGCCAACCTCTTAACAATCCCCCGGAGACGCTCCGAAGGGCGCGCACAATTCAAATTGTGTGTGCGCGCGGGCGCGCCCTTGCTCGTGTGAACAAATGCGAGTTCTTTAACGTGTTTGCACGCTCCCCCCGGCCCGTATTTTAATGAAAGCAAGCGGGAAGGGACCGCGGGACTACGCAAAACCCGAACATTTGAAGGTGCTGCACGTTGTGTCTAATTGCAACAACCCTCCAGAGGTCAAAGTTCACCTAATCTCTGCATAAATGCATCCGGAATGGGAATTTATTAGCCTTTTTCTCCGGGCAGATCACGTTCGAGGCAGAATCTAATTTTCATTAGCATATTGGCTAGCAGGAACTATCACCCATAAACTCGGCGGCTTCCCATTTTCCCTTTGAGATGCTGAGCATCTTTAATTGTTTTGTCCTAACGCAGGGATAACGTTGAAAGATGCTGCGCCGTTTCGCTAGGCAGAGGCATACAGAGGGACCGATTCTTAAGCTTGCGCCTCTAAGCACTGTTCCTGGGGGAAGAAAATTCAGCTGCATTTCCAAAGCGCTGATCCTGGTATCCCTCTTTCTGGCATACCGCACATATTAGATCTGCGGAACTAATCCAAAGCAAGCGTTTTCAGGACCCCCTGCTTTCAGATTCTCGCTGGTAACCGAATATATTACGCTGAGTTTAGTTTCAGGGGGGCGTTTTAGGGGTCATATGTTTTTCTTTTTTTAGTAACCACATTTAAAAAGAAGAGAAGAGAGGTGGATGCTGATAAAAACTCACCTAGGAGGAAAGGCAGAAGATGGGTTAAAAATAAAATAATTGGGCATACTAAAAATACTTTTAAAAATATGCAGCCGATTAATACAGAGATGTGTTGGTGGGGTCAATCGTAAAAAAAACACCTCAAGACTCCCTATCTACCCCTCCACCATTCCTGTGGCCTCTAGGCATGTTCCTCGGCTGTCTTTCACAGTTGAAATTCCTTTCTTTTTTAAATGGCTTGTGCATCATAAACTCTCCTGGGTGCCCCCTGCTCTTTGTCTCAAGCTCAGGAATTCAGAGGGACAATCTCGGCCAGACCCGATCAAGGCTGAGATGTCTGCAGGAGGAAGGTGTTTCAACCCAGCGGGGCCGCGCCTGGCTTTTGAAGCTCATCCCAGTCACCCGGTTTGCCCACTCGAGTTCGAGGGAAACCAAGGCAGGAGAGGGGAAGAGACTTGCATTTGTCCCTTCCCCGTTTCTCTGCTCTTTCCGGATGCTTCCTTTTGCTTCTCGGAGGTGTGATTAGGATTGGGATGGAAATCCGCTCGCACAATCTGTCAAGGGAGAATCAGAAAGGAACATTTGCTCTCGAAGGCGTTGGCAATTCCAGAGAACCAGGTCCGAACACGATTCCCCTGGAAAAGCTCCAGAAGAGATTAAATCAATATAAAACACAGAAAAGTGCAGGGTGGGGCGGGATGGGGGAGAGGGAGGCTAAGCAACCCCCGGGGTGAGAAACCTGGGAAAGCTAGTGGATAGAATCTATATCGCTATCTTGCGGGAAATCCAAATGCGAACAACTGGGCATTTCCAGATCCACGCCGCGCTGCAGCCCGCCCGATTTTGCGTCAGACAATTAAATGGAACGAAATCGGTTTGAATCCGAATGGCCCCCCACAACAGGCCAACTGATCGGACTCAGCAATGCGCGTTTGTCACTGGTGGGTTTAAAAGCAAGCGGATTTGCGGTAGTTGGGCCGGGGAACCCTCTGAGAGATCAGAATGGGGAGAGTCTTCTGCTAAACTTCTGCGCCATCCATTAACCACGGGATCGCTTTAGCAATCTGCAGAGACTCTAATTTTAAACAGGCGCAACTCCGTTTCTTGAAGCAAAACTGCAAGAAAGTAACGTCAAGAAGGCCGGTCTTGAGAGAGATGGGTGCAAGCACACACGACCACCACCGACATAGGTAGAGACCTCCTTTAAAGAGCTTCCCCACCAGTGGGTCGAATTACAGGCAATAATTGCAAGTGGCTTACTTCGGTATTAATCCTCCAAGGCTACAAGTGAAACGAAATTTTGCAGCCCCTTCCTTTACATAGGATCGCAACAAAAATGTAAACTCATTTTGCAGACCATTTACAGACAAAGGCGTCGTTATGGATGCGAGACGCGCGCAATTTAATATTTGGAACTTGCGCGCAAACGAGAGAAAGAAAAATATCTTCGAAGTTCAAAGTCTGACAGTTTTCGGGCTTAGCAGTGAACACGCGGAAAGGATGTGTTTGCATTGAGTCACCATTGCGGTACATGAAAATTAAAAAAAGTAAAGCGCGCCGAATTAACAAAATATTACCGGAAGGGAACATAGTTTAAAAAAGACACCGCGTGAACTCCGATAGGTTCCCCCCTTCCCCAATCGCTTTCTTCTTATGTTTCTGAGTTAAGAAAAGCAGTTTTTAACAGAGTTCTACTCAGGTGCTGTAGCTGCTTGTGGTTCCTTATGTTTAATAAGAGCAGTTCAGGCTTTATAAGCTGCTCGAGGGTATGGGAAACGCACTCGTTGAAAGGGGTGCGCAGAACATTCTCTGTCAATCACAGATCCCCAACGAGTGTATAACCCTGTGCAACTGACACGTGCGTCATATTCACAAGGTGCCCTAGAACGCGCGGGTTCCCAGCCACCTGTGTAGAGGTACCAACCCTGTAGAAAACCCGTCTTGGATTTAATACAGTTGCTTCTTTGGTGAAATATCCATTCCACATCCTCTTGAAGTCGAACGCAAATGTACTCATAGGGAGATCACAAGCCGAAATGTGTGGCCTGCGCCTAATGATTCAGGAGAGGGGGACTGTCAGGCAGACTTTGACGAGAGATGCCACACCAACAGCGCTGCAGACAGAATAGCTGTTTTGATTCTGCAAAGGATTTTTTTTTTAATTTAAAAAAAAAAGAACCGTGGAGAAAACGGCCCAAAATGTAGCAGTCTCCAATAAAATTGCCTCGGCTGATCCATTTTTTAATCCATAAATCAAGAGCACTCAATTCCTATTTGATTTTTCTATCTGCACTTCAGTTTTACAATCTATGTCGGATCCAGTGACAGAACTCTTTTGGATTCTAATAGCTGTGCCTGTCTTATTTGCATATCATTTTGCTATATCCCACTCACCCAAATACATAGATATGATGATTTAGAATTCTTCCCAGGGGTACTCATAATTCAAAGTGTTGGATATGTCAACAACCTTGTTAAGCCAAATTGGTATTTTATTCCCATTTTACAGGTGCAGAAGTGAGGGAGGCAACTTAAGGCCACATAATGTACCTACCAAAGTGCCCAGATTCAAGTACAGGTTTATATCAACTTGACCATGCTGGTTATCACTGGTTTTTCAAATGGTGGAGAAGAAATAAATTGAAAAGGTCATCTCAACAGGTATCCATTCTCTTCCATTTCAACAGAAGGCAAAGAGAGGTTGTCTTTTGCAAACCAGTTAGACCAAAGTACCCCAGCTTAAATCCATTTCTTTGCAAAACCTCAATGAATATTTTTTTAAAAAAGCAAAACCACTTTGGATATGTTCCTATACATGCCTACTCAGAAGTAGGTCCCATTGTGTTCAGTGAAAGTTACTCCTAGGTAAGCAAGTATAGGACTTTAGCTTCAGTCTAGGAAATGCAAGAACTCAAACCTACAGCTCTTAAAAATAAATTGAGAATACAGGTTGCACTTGCCAAACATTTGAACTGGAAGTGCCACTGACCAAATAAAGAGAGGAAGTTGGTGGACTCCTCTTCACTGGAGGTTTTTAAACAGATGTTGGTGGTCATCTGTTGGGGAAGCTACAGCTGCGATTCCTGCATTGTGAGTGTTGGACCAGGTGGCCCTTGGAGTCCCTTTGAACTTTGCAATTCTGTGATTTCCACAGACAAATTGACTACAGAAGGCATTTATTTATTGCATCCATATCCCATCTTTTCCCTAAGGAGCTCAAGGTGACATACATAGTTATCCTTCTCCACATTCTATCTTCACAATAACCCTGCAAGGTAATTTGGGCTGAGAGTGAGTAATTGACCCAAAGGGTTGAATTTCTTGCATGGACAAGAATGGGGAAGGTAAGGAAATTTAAATGAGTTTTTTTAAAAAAAAAAACCACACAGCCATCTTGCTGCTGGATCCACTGGTGGGTGGTGCATTCACTTATGCATGCTTTGTACTTAGTGCCAGGTTTGGAATTATGGATGTGTCCCTGTCATGGATTACTTTGGAACAGAGCAAAGGGTTCCTGAGTGTTTCTGTTCTCCTGGGCAGAGAGAAGTAGTAGATTTCCCTTGTCAAAAGGCATAGACAACACCTATACTCTTTTAGGCATTACAATAGAATCTGAAATAGCCACTACACTTCATGACGCACCGGGGATCATTGTATTGATTGATTTGATTTATATATCACCCTTCATCATAGGGTCTCAGGGTGGTTCACAGAATAATGATTTAGCCTATATTGAAGAGTCAATCTGCACAGAACTTAAAGCAATGAACTCGAATGAGAATTAAGCAAGTTATTGCTGTTTGAAACGGTAGGCGGGAATGCATGCTATATGCTTGATGCACAAATCCAATATCGTCCCTATGCTTGCAGAAAATACTTTCTTCTTCTTCTTTAAAATCTTGGTAGATGAATGGAGCATCTTGCTCTGATTTCTTTATTCTGCTAATAAGCTGATTGCCTAAAATGGATCTGCTTTCCTTTGCTTCTTTCACCACTGCCTCAGACAACAGCGTATGTACTCTAGGGAAAAGGTATTGGACGTGCCATCAGGATTTTGCGATAGGGTAACCCCTTCAGAGGTTCCTTGGTGACAGATGCTGGCATTTGCAAAGAGTTCAGTAAACAGAGACTTGGACTGGACATTTTCATAGCCCCAGATGTTTTTCATCATTTCCCATCAAGCTGAGACCAAAGGAAGATGCATCTCTCCTCACACTGTTCATCTTCCCACATCTTTGGCTGTCTTCTAGTGATGGTGACATGAACTTAAGAGCAGAGAAAACACAGGAGACTAGGGTCTTCTTTAGCTGCTTGCTAGCCAAGTGGAGAGCTGCAGCAAGTTCATCTATAATATTTCCTAATAGAAAGGTCAAACCTATAAAATAAAACAGAAAAGGAGCTCAACTTGATAAGCCTGATGCCCTCATTGCCCTCCACTGCTGGTTGCTTAAGTTGTGGGTTCAGGAAGGAGCCAGTTAAATTGAAAGGGAGAGATATTCACAACTGAATTTCATTGCTACATGGTTATATAAATGGACCAAATGCTTTAAAACAGAGGGTTGTCCTGATGTCTAGTCTTGACCTGTATTGCTGGAGGCGATAGCAAAATCTGCATCTAGATAGAATTCTAGTGCACACACCTGGTATAACTGAATGAAGATTGTGAAGAATATTCCTAAAGGTAAAGGTAAAGGTACCCCTGGCCATTAGGTCCAGTCATGACCGACTCTGGGGTTGCGGCACTCATCTCACTTTATTGGCTGAGGGAGCTGGCGTACAGCTTCTGGGTCACGTGGCCAGCATGACTAAGCCGCTTCTGGCGAACCAGAGCAGCGTAAAATGCCATTTACCTTCCCGCCAGAGCGGTACCCATTTATCTACTTGCACTTTGAAGTGCTTTCGAACTGCTAGGTAGGCAGGAGCTGGGACCGAACAACGGGAGCTCACCTCATTGCAGGGATTTGAACCACCGACCTTCTGATTGGCAAGCCCTAGGCTCTGTGGTTTAGACCACAGTGCCACCCGCATTCTGCAACAAAAAGAAAGAAAAGAAAAGAAAAGAAAAGAAAAAGAATATTCTTAGATATAAATAACTGTCATAGGCACAACTTCCTATGAATGAAATAAAACACAGCCTTAATATATACACATTCAGAGCTCTGTATAGGTACTGCATATAGAATATGCAATGCAAATGCATACTAAATCTAATCTAATAAATAAAAAAATACTAAATATGAGACAGGGGAATGTCCAAAAATATGTACTTATAAATTAATTGAGGATTTTTTTTTACTGCATAGTCTTAAGAACATGAGTGCATAAATCCTCATGTATTTAATGTTAATCTATTTCATACATTTAAGGCTGTGAACAGGTCTGTCAAATTTAAAGAAGGGTGCATGCTCGATAAGGCTATAAAAATATTCTTTGTTGTACAAGCTGAATCATGTCACAAAGGTTAGCAAACAGCACATACTGATGGTGACTCAGGTTTGGCCTTAGGCAGGAGAATTGTAGTGTGTGCAGCAGCCAAGGGGCAGGACTTTCCCTTCTGAATGCAACCTTAGCATACATGCATTAGGTAAAGAAAGGAAGGATGTCTTGCAAAAACAGGCCATCTATGTAATAGGCAGGGTGGGAGATAAGAGAGGGTCAAGAGAACAGCACCAGCCCTCTGGGCACCCAAGCACATGATGAGTGAGGAGTGTGCAGAGTTGGTAGTAGTTGCAAGGCACAGCTATGGGCAAAGGAGAAGGATGGAGCTAGGCAGGGTTAGCGGCCCGGCTTCTTAGACCCATGAATTCCAGGTCCAAGTAACAAACTCCATGCTGCAGTGCTGTCATTTCTTGGTGCACATTTCTTGGCCCAAAATATGGACTTCTTGGTCCAAAATATGCTTGAATGTACACTGGCACCTCAGGTTACAGATGCTTCAGGTTACAGACGCTTCAGGTTACAGACTCCGCTAACTCAGAAATAGTACCTCAGGCTAAGAACTTTGCTTCAGGATGAGAACAGAAATTGCATGGCAGCAGTGCAGTGGCAGCGGGAGGCCCCATTAGCTAAAGTGGTACCTCAGGTTAAGAACAGTTTCAGGTTAAGAACGGACCTCCAGAACAAATTAAGTTCTTAACCCGAGGTACCACTGTATTTTTAAGCAAGCGTCCTCAGGATCACAGCAGTGGAAAAAGCCAAATGGTGTCTAATCTCTTTCAAGAATACGCAGAGCTATTGCACATCACCACAACCTGGTTCTTCTTACTACTAAAAAGGTTCATGATGCAGCCCTCTCTAGCCAATGGCAGAATGACTTTAAAAGCTTGGAATTGCACTTAGTGACATCTCAGCCTTCAGCGAACTCTAACAAGGGATTAGGAGCTGTTGTCTAGAAAGTCGACATATACCAGCTTCGCTTTGTAACTAGCTGCAACCAGCTGTGACTTGGAAGTCTATTTTGTGAAAATATATGTGTACCTCAGGGAAAGCCAGCTAATAAGCAATTAATAGATCTGGACATGGGTCTACTGTTTTTTACCTCACCCCCACCCACCCCGGCACAGGGCATGACACCTTGATACGTCTCCAAGGAGACTCGAGGTTCTGAATCTTTGGGGATTTCAGTTTGAGAAAGAAACACTTCCTAGGCATGTAAACAGATTACAGGGTTTGATTTCTGTTTGGGGCACAAACCCTAGAGACACGCTTGTGCTGGCAGAGGTCAAGACACAGATATAGAAACGCTGGAATTGGAATGAGAGCTGACAGGCTTCTGCAGAGGGATCTGAGAGATGGACTCAGAAGCCTGTGGGGTAAAACTGAAGGAACTCTCAGCTCCCCCCCTCTTTTGCTCCTTGAATTGCTTATTTCACTATCAGAACCTGGAAACTGAATGCGATTGCATTTGATTCTTTGATGTGTTTCTGAATACTTGGTGGTTTCCTTCAAAAGCATCCCTTGTTTGAGATGCAAAACTGAGTTTGTTGTTTAGACTTCATGAAATTGAGAAGAGCTAACTTTCTCAGTCAACAAGCCGCTGTGTTTCTAGTGTCAGACTAGCTAGAGAGGCTCCCTGAAGGGAATTCATTGGCCTGTATAAAGATTGGTAAACCTCTGTGTGACCCTTGGTTTTTCCCCAGATTGTTTGACTATAAACAATGCTTTTGGGACATAGCAGCAATTCTCTACGCTAATATCCAAGCAGAGAACCTGTGCAGTAGCATAACATGTGCCTTAGGACACATGGTGATGCATTCTGTAAACATTAACATATCCACTGGTAGGGAATGCTGATACTGTGCGACACTCTGGGGTTTTTGGCTCCCTACTGTATTTCTAAATGGCTTCTGCTCTTTCAGCCTAAAGTCACAATGCAATTTTGGGCTGAAAAGCCAGAAGCAGTGGAAATACCTTATGGAGGTTATGCGATAACTATCTATTAAAGGTAAAGGGACCCCTAACCATTAGGTCCAGTCGCGGACGACTCTGGGGTTGCAGCGCTCATCTCGCTTTACTGGCTGAGGGAGCCGGCATACAGCTTCCGGGTCATGTGGCCAGCATGACTAAGCCGCTTCTGGCGAACCAGAGCAGTGCATGGAAACGCCGTTTACCTTCCCGCTGGAGCGGTACTTATTTATTTACTTGCACTTTTGACGTTCTTTAGAACTTCTAGGTTGGCAGAAGCTGGGAAAGAGCAACGGGAGCTCACCCCATCACAGGGATTTGAACTGCCAACCTTCTGATCAGCAAGCCCCAGGCTCTGTGGTTTAACCCACAGCGCCACCCGCGTCCCTTACATCCATCTATTAGTGATAGATAAATAAAAATAGACAGAGGTGGATGTGGATGGATGATGAATGGAAAGTTTTGAGGTTTTATAATTGTTCATATTCTAAGAACATAGCAAGAGCCTGCTGGATCAGGCCAATGGCCAGTCTAGTTCAACATCCTGTTGTCACAGTGGCCAACCGGATGCCTGTGGGAAACCTATAAGCAGGATTTGAGCACAGCAGCACTTTCTTCTCCTGTGTTTTCCAGCAACTGGTATTCAGAAGCCTTGCTGCCTCCAATTGTGGAAGCTAGTAGCTATTGATAGACCTCTCCTCCATGAATCTGTCTTATCCTCTTTTAAAGCCTTCCAAGTTGATGGCAAGTTCCAATGAAATATGGCTTTATTTGATATTCATAACATTTGTTTTGTATTTTTTCTGTATCAGATCAGGTTTGTTTTTGTTTCTTTGCAACATCTAATTCACTGTACTTTATTTTATGAGCTAATGGCTGTGAACCTTCCTCTTTTCTGAACTGCCCCATGTTTTATTTATCTTATTTCTCTCAAAACCTATAGAGAAAGGGGTCCAGTAGCATGGGGTGGCCTATGACACCAACAGAAATTAAAAGATTTATGTGGGCATCCATTGCTCTCAGAGAATCTTAGAAGCTGAGTTCCCTGTGTCTCTCAGTATAATGGACCGAGCCAGTCACCACTATTCCCTGCCTCCTTGGCAGCAATGGAAGTCTCACATGAGTACTCATGCCTTCAAGGTGAGATGTCTGCTACAAGCTCTCCACGCCAGTCATCTCTGCTGCTGTCCACCATCATGAGAGTAAGTCTCTGAAAAGAAGCGAGAAGCAGGAGGGCTGGAACTGAGTGCCCTTGGGGTGGAACACCATTAGCTGAACTTCTGAGTATAAAACACAACCTAATTAAGAGATAAGTAGGGAAGTCAGGGGGAGGCATGGCTGATGACCGCATTAGGCACTGGCCTAAAGAGAGGACCCCGGGGTGATGGAAATGTAGAAAATGAGAAGCCCCAGAGAAATTAGGAATGAAGCAAAATTAGAAGTAAAATAAGGGCATTGTTAATTACATGTTTATCCCAATTGTCCTTTAAAGAACTGAGGGTGGCTTTATATGGGTTTCTCTCCCCTTTATCTTCACAATAAACCCGTGAGCTAGGGCTAGACTACAAAAGAGTGGCTGGCCCAAGGTCATTCAGTCAGCTTCATGGGCTGAGTGGGGACTTGAACTCAGGTCTCCTTGGTCCTAGTCTGGCATTCTAACCACTATGTCACTCTGACTTAAAAAACAAACCAACAAACCTGAGACCAGGATTGTGCACCATTGGTAAGAAGAAAATGGGCAAGGTAAGTGACGTTTGGGAGTGCTATAGGCAAGGTAGCTAAGGGGGCACACGGCTGCTAGTTTACAGTCTAGAGAGGTCCACCCCCAACTGGGTGCCTGCCAGACATGGTTGAAATCAAACTCTTATTAAGTGCCAGCAAGCTTGGCCAATGGTCATAGGTGATGGGAACTGTTGTTAGCATCCATCTATCTTGAAAGACAATGGAGTACACCTCTAGGGGTGAAGTCAAACTGCTGTGGCTGCAGAGACCAGTAACTTGTAACTGCTGCCTCACGTGCCATTTTGCTGTGTTAGCAGCACTGCAGTGACCTCCCCAGGGCTAAAGCCGGGGCAGTGTGTATGGAGGTCCTGGGCTGCCCAGTTGGGAAGACCCCTCTCTCGGCCTCGCTGATGTGGTCCAAAGGAAAGCAGAGCTGGCACCAGCGGGGCTACAGGAGTTGCCAGAAGGAGGCATACGAGGCGCCATCCAACCATCTTAGGGACTCCATTTTGGATTTGTGTAGGGTTTACTCCCAAAGATGTATTGCAAGGCAGTGGGCACAGATTTTTCCAATACAAGGAGTGCACCAGCTTGGGAAAGACTGAAGTAGGCCTGACAAAGAAATTCTGCCAGTTACATAGGGCTTCTTCTAATAATAATGGAACGAAAATAGCTTCTTATAATAAAATAGCAAGGAGGGTATGTGTTGTGTATGTGCTGAGCAGTGCAGGGGCAGATGGGGAGCCTGAATTTCACATGTCCATTTGCACTAACCAGCCAATTCTTTGTTTGCAAGCTTCTTATATATTTGTAATGTGATTGTTCTAAAGACTCTGGGCTATATTTATGTGTGTGTTTGTGTGAGATTGGTGCATGTCAACATAAATGTAGCTAACAGGAATGACAGGCCAGAGAAATGTCTTCACACTAATAAAGCATGTGCAAATTTATAATTAAGGCTTGTCTTTCTGGTATACCACTGAGACTGGTGAAAAACATGGATAAGTTCGATAGGCACAAGGATCTAAAGAGACTATCTATCACAATAAAAACACCAGGTGACATGGACCCGTGATTATAATGTCTTTTGTTGTCATTACTCTTTCCATTGCATACGTTTGTCAGAATAATAATTAGTGTTCTACTTTTAAAAAGATGGATTTCACTCATTGTTCTCTCTTAAGATCATCTCTACCATTTGTAATGTAGCTGGAAACCATAATGGGTTTTTTGGTGGTGGTGAGGCATATTACAAATACTTTAGCTGTTTTATTAATGATATAGAGACTTATAATATCATGGTTTTACCCTAACATTAACTATGCTGGACCTTGCATAAACATACACGGGGATAGGTTTTCAGTAGTTCCACAAAACGTTCTCCTAAATTGCATCTTGATGTTATGATTATGGCTATAGTCATCGCTGGAAAGCATCAATGTTTTAAGTGAGATAAAGGTGATTTAAAGTGCATTTGTGACTCTGGCAATGAGTTGACAGCCATCTTTAACCAGTCTGACCTGGGAATGACCCTGAGCTCAGCTGGTTGTGAGATACTTTGGTCTATTACGGGACAAAGTATCATATGTCTGACAGGAGGCAGAGAACACATTGTAAGATCACGGCTGAGTAACACCACAAGACAGAACCTCATATCGTTTGACAAGGAAACTATACACAAATTTTAAAACAGTTTTAAAAGAAAGAAAGAAAATAAGTGCCTTTCCCCTCCAAATGTATAGAAATTCACATTTGCTAACCTCTTACTTCTGTCCTTAGGTTAAAACAAATGATCTTGGTCCCAGATTGCATATAAGCAAGTTAACGCATGATGATAAATTAAAATGGACATACATCTTTCATTTGGCTTTTTCCCTTCCCATGTGGCTTTTACTAGTTATCCATGTCTATTAATACTGACACCCCACTAGCAGTTTTGTCCAAAGCCGCATACATAATTTTTGTCACGCACAGTAGTATTGGAGGTCACCTAAAGAAGGCGTCTTGAAGCAGATGATATCAGCCAAAGATATGATTTGATGACTGGCTATTACCCCTCCATAGGCATGTGGGTACATTTACATGTGTGAATGACCTGAAAGAGGCACATCAAGATTGATTTATTATTATTATTATTATTATTATTATTATTATTATTATTATTATTATTAAAAAGCGAAGTGATATTTATTATTTATTAATAACACTTTATTACTGCCTGATCCTGTGCAGGTTAACTTGGAAGTGATGTCCTCTAAATTGCTCATAGATAAGTATGCACAGGATTTCCTAAACCATGGTGAACAACTCTCTGTCTCTCTCTTTTTCTACATACATACATACACACACACACACACACACACACACACACACTGGGCTGAGCTGGGGGGGTGTAGCTTTTCTTCCTTCCTTTCTGCCTTTCTTTCATGGGGAATGGTTTTTCCCTATGAAGGGCTGTTGACTCACATGGGAAGTCAATTGGGGGCTGGATCCAATGCAGGTGGAACCATTGCTCTCTCCCACATTCATTCTCTGCTACCCCCTTCTCCGCTCTCCTTATTTCTGCCACCCCATTTTCTCTCTCCCCTTGCTGCCCCTTTCATTTCTCTTGCTCTTTCTTCCATCCCTTTTCTCTCTCTCTCATGCTTTCTGTCACCCTTTCCCTCTTTACTCCTCACTCCTCTCTCTCCATTTCCCATATTTCTGCCGTCCCCTTTCTTTTTCTTTGCCACCCTGTCCCTCTGGCCTCCTGCTCCCACTCCCCAAACAAGGTAGCAACTCTTTGGTGCTCTTTCAACCCTCTTTCTTCTACATTCCAATCTGCTTTTTCATCAGGGTGAGTCCAGAAACTTTGGAGCAAGGACCCCTGGATTCTCAAGCAGGATTGGTTGGAATAAGTGAATGGCCAACATCAATTTGGAACTGATCAATGCATGGATCGAAGTTATGGTGTTTCAGATGAAACCATGGGCTAGTGTGGTGTAGTGGCTAAGAGCGGTAGTCTCGTAATCTGGGGAACTGGGTTCGCATCTCCGCTCCTCCACATGCAGCTGCTGGGTGACCTTGGGCTAGTCACACTTCTCTCTGAAGTCTCTCAGCCTCACTTACCTCACAGAATGTTTGTTGTGAGGGAGGAAGGGAAAGGAGAAGGTTAGCTGCTTTGAGACTCCTTCGGGTAGTGATAAAGCAGGATATCAAATCCAAACTACTCCTCTTCCTCTTCCTCCTCCTCCTCCTCCTCCTCCTCCTCCTCCTCCTCCTCCTCCTCCTCTTCTTCTTCTTCTTCTTCTTCTTCTTCAGTGGCAGAACATGACCAATAGGCTGAATCCAACCCAAGGGTTGATGTCTTTCATTCCATGCATCTGGCCTGATTCACTCTAGTCTGTGTGACTGCTGCCCAAACTTCAGAATGTGCAGCATCGCAACTGTAGCAGTAACAAATGCAAGAAGCAGTCTTATGGGTCTTCCTGTTTCCTTCTTCAGTGGTCAAGTTATTATTTCCTACAGCATTATTATTTCGCCTCCATGGGGATCACTGGTGCTGTTGTAAGTCCTCATGAATCAGGAGACTTGTGTGGTTGGCATTGCCATTGCAATGTCCATGGCCAATGCCTTTGTTGACATGGGCATGAATCTGCTGTATCTGTCCTTTTCTATGTTTTCACTCACAGTTACTTGCCAAACATAGGAGCTAACTCCTAGGGGCTGAGGTCTCTTTATCCCCCAACCCCAATAAAATATTTGAGGATGTTGGGCCCCCCAAAATTGATAGCCATTGCCATTTAAATGGTGTGTGCGTGCCACTCCTTGTGATCTATTATGTGGAGTAGGGCTTCCCTGGGCCCCCTAATATTTTATTAAAGTCCCTCCGCCCCCACTGCCATAAGCTTTTCACGAGGCAGCTATAGATATAAATAAATTTAATTACAGTAACCCCCTTCATGATGAAAGCCCAAACATGTGCATAAATTAACCCAAGCATGAATCGGAATTTATACAGCACTTCCTGCTTCCTTGCCTATTGACATATGGTTTGGTCAGATGGCCTCCAGGATGAGATTGACAAGATGTGAATCATGTGACCTCCTGAATGGAGAGGCATTAGAACAGCCCTGGGGTGGCCACACTTCTATTGCATAACACCCTGTGGGTAGGATCATGATTTTGCTGCAAAGATTTCTCCCACTCTGCTCACTTGTGTGCTGCAACTGCTTTCTGTCTTCTGAATATTGACTCATGTGCCAAAATGTTAGAGGACTTCATCTATGGCCCAGCCAATATATCTTTACAGTAACAGGCCAAAGGATTTTTGTCAGGGAACAATACTCAGGAGAGTTTCATGATGTGGGGGGTGGCAGCACACACAAGCTGTTCTGAAATATAGTCCAAGAGAAGCAGTGGCAGCAATGGCTGGGGCCAGGGTTATATTTGCCCATTCAGCTTTTCATAGAAATGCCTTCTTTTTGTCATCCTGTCCTTTGAAAAATTGTAAAAGATATTGCTGGACATTTGGGGGAGGGGGACTGGATGGAGACGGTGTTAAATAAATAATAATTTAGAAGTGATCTCTATGTCCCTCCCTATCAAAATTGGCACATTTTATTTTAATATTTTGAATGGGGGATTTCCCGCATTGCATTTCCTTCATTACAAAATGCATTGTTGTACACCACCTCCATGGCTTCTGGCTGTGAAGCAGTTAACAGATGTGCAGAACAAATACATTAATTCTGATACAGTGGAGTGTATTTATCTCTTATAAAGCTCTTCTATAATCAATCTCCTATACAGATTGTAACCTCTGCGGTTAAACAGCACATTTCTAGCATTCCTCTAGGTAAGATGGTGATGATTTAAGCTTCTTGTTTTGTAGACCACTGTTCTAATTCATTCGGTGTGAGTGGAACACCCTTTCTTATTTTGTGGCATGGAGGAGGCTTCCCAACTGAAAGGCTTGAAATGTTTCCAAATTGAAACTGAGCTCTTAAGCTATACTGTGCACTGAGATTAAAAGAAGGGGTGGGGAAATGAGGAAAAAGACACGTGGGGAAGAAGTAAGAAGCTGCTGCAAGGTTCATGGGGGGCTCCTGTGTCATGGGGATACTGATCAGCCAAAGCACAACTGCTCAAGGGCCACAATGCTTTTATGTGGCATCCATTTCAGCAAACAGCATTCACTTCACATCACATGAAGCTGAAGCCCGTACTAGATTTCATTTAACAACGCAACCCAAGGAATATGACAACCAGGAACTGCAACAGAGTTTTGATATAAACCCTTATACCTAAGAGGAGTGCTTTTCTTAAATACTTCAGTCAGCCTGGAATGGGATGTATGCTTGGCAGGGAAGGACACCTCTCCCCTCTCCCTACCACCACTGGGGCCATCTCCTGGTATAGTATATACAGTGGCACCTCGGGTTAAGTACTTAATTCATTCCGGAGGTCCGTACTTAACCTGAAACTGTTCTTAACCTGAAGCACCACTTTACCTAATGGGGCCTCCTGCTGCTGCCGCGCCACTGGAGCACGATTTCTGTTCTCATCCTGAAGCAAAGTTCTTAACCTGAAGCACTGTTTCTGGGTTAGCGGAGTCTGTAACCTGAAGCGTATGTAACCCGAGGTACCACTGTACTACTAGAGCAGTGGTTCACCAACCTATTTTGAATCCCCTCCTGACATTTACCTATTTATCAAATGATATCAGGGCCATATAATTAACAACAACAGCAGTTCCCTCTCTTTACAGACTCAGCCGCAATCAGAATTCTGAGAGCCCAGAAGTTCTTATAGGCAGATTTTATTTATTTTATTTTTATTTTCAAATTTCTATATTTCTGCATACCTAGTGAAGTGGCTCTGCTTCACTTTCAAGTGAACAGATACTTGACAATGTTGTTGTTGTTAATGGTATTTTTATTCTGCTCTTTAGCTGAAATGGCTCCCTGAGATCAGTAGTAGTAAGACACTTGCTACCCTCAGGCTTACAATCTAAAAGACTTGATAAGCAAAGGGAAAGGGATGGGGAGGGAATGGTGGGGGCTATGATTGAGCTCAGGCACCAGTTCTTAAATTTACTGTTTTTATAATGACCAGCTATTAGAAGAATAATCACAAGTTACTTGTTCAAAAATACTGTAGTTCATTTTGGTTCCATTCCGGTCTATGGAGCTGTTCACAGTATAAGTAAAGTCACATTACCATGTTGGTATGCAGGAAATGTGGATGGAGAGGTTAGAGTTTAGAAAATAGTAGGGTGGTCATATTTTGGCCTCTATTTTGAAAGACTGGTGGAAGACACTCCTCTATTTGAAGGCGGCCTGCCAAGAGGAGGAAGAAGAAGAAGTAGTGCCTATCTGACTTGTTCAGTGCAAGAGTGGTTTAAAGACAGAGCAGGAGTCTTGAAGTTGCCCATTAACAGAGAGCAGCACCTGGTCAGCAAATTGAGCAGGGACATGTCATCTGGTATATTCCCCACTATGGTGAGAAGAATTGTATTTCCATTTAGCTTATCGTCAGGGCTGGATTTAGGTTTGATGAGGCCCTAAGCTACTGAAGGTAATGGGGCCCTATATATGTCCAGCTGTCCTTTGTCCACAACAAATTGTCACTGTTTTTTGTGTTGAATATATGCTGTATGGTAATTTATGGACCTAATAGGTATCTAAAGCCATTTGCGCATAGCAAAATAGAGGCGTACACAACACAAAACACTGTTGCTGTATGTAGGTTTTGTTTTATTTGTTTTTTATCTTGTATTTTGGAAATGTGCATCCAGTCCCCCCCTTTAATTTTTTTTGGGCCCCCCAAGAGAGTGGGGCCCTAAGCTATAGCTTGTTTAGCTTATACGTAAATCCGGCACTGCTTATAGTAATTATTTCTGAATTTTCACCTACACATATAAATTGACTTCTTCCTTTTTGGGTGTGTGTGGGTGGGTGTGGGTGTGTGTGGGTGAGAGAGAGAGAGAGAGAGAGAGAGAGAGAGAGAGAGAGAGAGGGATGCACATCTTTCTTTTAAGGCAATGTACTGTATAACTGGCTCCCCAAATGTAGAGTGAACCAATCCTGCATTTCTTTATCACACTTTACCCAGCTGTTTAAAAATGTTCTCAGCAGTTTTGCAATGGTGATGCAAATACAGATCAATTCCTGAGCTGAATATATGCTGAAACAATTCCACCTACACTCTGAACACTGCCTGGATCCAGATATTTTCAGCGTGCCAATCTGATGTTGCGAACCCAGCCTAAATAATAGCAATAGATTGACTGAGAGGCAGAAGCACTAAGTTAATTAAATTGCATTGTGCACATTTTAATGGGCCAAATCAGCATTTAAGAACTGAACTTGGCATAGATTGCCATGCTGCTTGAGCATGAATGTGTGGGAGACGGTTTGTCATGTCAAAACTGCATAATCTTTAAAAGTATTTTATATATAGTGTGTATATATGTATATGTGTGTATATATATATATATATATATATAGAGAGAGAGAGAGAGAGAGAGAGAGAGAGAGTGTTGCTGGTTAAATATTTAAGTGATTGGTTTGAAGTCATGTCATTTAGAGATGATTCTGTTTTATGTTCCTAGTATCCTTCAGTATTTCCAGGGGGGGCTCACTCTGTACATAAAACTGCTGTTGGCGATATACCATTAACATAACAACCCAAGTAAGATCTGTACCTTGACACAGGATGACAAGGATTTTATAATAAAACCACACCAAAATAGTATCCATAACAGTGAGCCCTAGAATGCCTTTTAAAGCAAAGATTTCATTTCAGCAAGTGCTTAAAATAGATTTTCTTTTAGTGCTTTTATCATAATAATATGGGCACACATTTCTAACTGGCAAATAATGATAATCCCTATTGAGAGTAATATGCCTGTTGTTGTCATAATGGATCTCCATTCACACATTTAACAGCTTGAAGGTACACATTTTAGACACCATAACTTACTGTAATTAATCTTTATTACGCCATTACTGCCATGTACTCATAAAACGCAGAACCCATGTAGGAATTTATCACTTATATTAATGAACGTGCCAGAGCCCTGCTAAAATTGCAGTTCAACTTGTTTTTTAGAGGCACCACACACAAACAATGAGCCTAGAAATCAGCTGTATGCCTGCCACTTTGTAGGAATATGCATCTATGTAATAAGCCTACATGAAAAGATGTTGCCTTCTGTTTTAAAATTCATTAGCTTCCTAATAAGACAATATTAGATCTGCCAATCACACGGAGATCTTGGAAAGTCAGGATTTCATTATAGTCTTCAGTCAAGTATCTTTCCCACTAATAACCATCACTGTTTGTTAGGTCAACCGGCCTCTTAATTATGTCTCAGGAATAATGAATCTCTCGCCACAGCAAGAAAAGATTCGAAAGGATTTCCAATTGCAGCGTAAAGATCCCTGGGCCACAAATCTTGGCTGTAAATGAAATGAGACTGGAGTGTCCTGCTGAACTTTCCACGGGGATTCTAGGATCATAAAAAAGTGGGGGGGGGGGACCTAGGAACAGGAGTGAAAATAAGAATGGGACACAAAATGCTGGAAACAAACAGACAAATGGAAGGATGTGTCTGTGTTCACATTTAAAGTATATGACTTTCCCCAAAGAATCTTGGGAACTGTAGTTTTCCTCTCACAGAGCTTCAATTCCCAGCACCCTTCACAAACTACCATTCCCATGGGGGAAGTCATGTGCTTTGAATGTTTGTTTTAAATGTGTGTTTCAAGCAGTCTATGCTTATGTGTGTCCCACTGTGTGGTTTTGAGAACACCTTTCTTCCATGTTTCAATGTAATTCGTAGGGCTATAATTTCAGAGATTTTTGGGCAATCCTGTGCCCAAGTAGCAGGGAATCTGTTGGAAAACGAGCCTGCTTATTTTGCCTCTGGGATGACAGCCTTTATTTACTGCAGTTATACACCTTCCAAAATCAGCTCCAGTTAAGAGCAGTCCACAACCACACAGTGCTGAATCGCACACTGAACGCTTGGTAGTTTTATAGCAGGTTGGCTCTTCACGTAAATTTGGAATGTGTTTACCTTTCCTATTCAAACACTGTTTTGACTTATGGCTCGTGAGAACACCTGGCATTCAATTGGCCCAGCCAAGGAAGGGCTAAAACGGACTTTGTCAAGAAACTCTCAGAATGAGGAGGTGTGCATGGTAAACAACAATATCTTCCATTGAGGTGTCTATCTTGTCTCTGTGAGCTGTGGGATGAAATTGAAGAAGCAGAAATCTTTATAGATGGTTTCCAGGTATCTTTCTTTCTTGTCTGGACTAGTTGCCAGCTGTCTGTGGTATCTGTGTCTGTAAATTCCAATGGAACTAGCAATACCTTGGTGATGTCATGCACTGGATTGCATCCACAGAAAAACAAGGACACAGGTGTGTCACTCACATTTTCCTAGTTTGGTTTGGTTGGTGACAGTATCTTTAATAGTCTATTTAACTTGGACTTCTTTTTCATGTAATATTGCAACATCAGAAGAAGTATTCCTTATCCATATCTTTTAAAAGCACTGGAACATTAAAAATATATATATACTTGCTAGGAAAAACTCTCAGAATGAGGGGAAAAAATACTTCACTTTCCTAGTCCAAAGAAGCAAAATGAAATAGCTGAAACTAGATTGTAATATGAATCAGATCACTTAAAGGAGCATATAAGATTTAACATATACATATTAGAGATCTCAAATGATAAAACTTTTTAAATTTATTGCTCAGTACATTAATGAATCAAATATTTCATTCCATTTCAATACATTTCCGTATTACTAAAATTAGATTTGTTTTGAAATAATGAAGTAAGACAAAGATCTTGAAATTTAATAAAAGAAAGCTACCACTCACTGCATGGGAGTGGCCAGGATTTTTGTTGGGTGGGGGCAGGCCTTTTGTTAGGGGGGCAGAACTGACGTGATTGGTCAGTTAGTTAAGTATTCCTATTGTTTTATTTGATCTGGGAGGGGGCAGCTGCCCCCCTGCCCCCCCCCGGCTATATATATATGTTCTCTATTACATTAACACACAGGAACCGAAATAGCCTCATTGTGGTTTAAATTTGCCCACATTAATTGCAATTAATCAAATAAAGCTTTAGTTGCTTAGCTTGCCAATAAACCCGATTAAAAACACTACTTACTTAAGAAATAGACTCCATTCCATTTATGCCACAGGACACAACTCTTCAACTTGCCTTAAAAAGAGATAGAATCAAATCAAATAAGAATTATTTGGGACTCTTCTGTCATTGTTAGTCATCTTATTAATTTCTGTTTGTTCAGTTTGTTATCATTTGCCACAAATACTGTGCTGTAACAATTAAACGCTGAGTATTAGAAGGCTAATCCTACGCATGTTTACTCAGAAGTAAGCCCCTTTGCATCCAATGGGACCTGCTTCCAGTCAGCACGCTTTGTATGCCTACTTGAATGTCAGTTCCATTGAAAGCCATTATAAAGCTATTTAAAAGTACCTGTGTTTTATCCATACCCTATCATGTTATGGATTAACTACTTAGGGATTAAAACTGTAGTGCAGTTCTCTGAGCTGAATGCACAGACTGCAGTCTATCTGAGCAGCCATGAAGACAGCTATTAGGATCGAGAAGAATATAACTTTCTACATTAGTCCAAACCTAATCTATATGACACCATATAGAAGCAACAACATATCCATTTTCGAATCACTTATCCACTTGCTCGTTTGTTTTTCTCCTTTCATGTATCACAAATAGGTTCTTGTTCTCACTACTGGCCATTTAGTTGAAAAAGCAACGTATATTTCTGGCTACTTTGTTCTGCAGTTTGCTTGTGGGTATTCATTTATATATTCACAGGCTCCTATAATATATTTAAAAACCAGAAATGAAACCCCATTGCATTTTTCTTCTGCGTTAGATTACATCAAATGATTGGGAAATAATCTCTTGTGCCTTTTATAGTGAAATGATACACACGTCCCCGTGTTCTCTGCACCATGAAACCACAGCGCCTTGAAAAATAAAACGCTACAAATTGGTAATTTACCAGCATGCTGCAAGTAACTGCGCCACTTCCCTTGCTGCATATCAAACCTGCAGCTTCACATCTTAATCAGGTTTTTATTTAAATAGTTTTCACCGTAGTACAATAGACAGAACAGACAAGCTGTTCTTCAGTAATGAGTTACATTGTCATCACGTCGTAATTCCTCAAAATGATGAACCATAATGTGAACATAGAGCACATGTCACGAAAGAGAGGCGTTTGTGGGGAGAATGCAAACTGTCCCTGTGTACGTCTCTTTTGCTTTGCCTCCTGAGGCTACGAGACTGACTGACCAAAAATGCAGTCAGGCAGCACTTGATAAAGATCTCGAAGCATCACCGTGCCTCCAGCTCAGGTACTGACCACCTCTAGAAAGAGAACCTTGCCTGTGCTCAAACTTTGCTTCATATGGCGTGTGCAAGCATGCAGTCAGGGAACGAGGTTGCATGGGTACATTAGCTCAGTGATGGCATGGAACTGGAGGAATATGAAGACTCTCCTAAATTATGCAGGTGGAGATTGGAGAAGCTCATTGGTAGAGCATCTGCTTTGCATGCAGAAGGCAGAAGACCTCAGCTTCAATCCCCAACATCTCCAGGTATAATAATAATAATAATAATAATAATAATAATAATAATAATAATGATAATTTATTATTTATACTCCGCCCATCTGGCTCGGTTTCCCCAGCCACTCTGGGCGGCTTCCAACACAATATTAAAATACAGTAATGCATCAAACATTAAAAGCTTCCCTAAACAGGGCTGCCTTCAGATGTCGTCTAAAAGTCTGGTAGTTGTTGTTCTCTTTGACATCTGGTGGGAGGGCGTTCCACAGGGTGGGTGCCACTACCAAGAAGGCCCTCTGCCTGGGTCCCTGTAACTTGGCTTCTCGCAGTGAGGGAACCTCCAGAAGGCCCTCGGTGCTGGACCTCAGTGTCCAGGTAGAATGATGGGGGTGGAGACGCTGCATCAGATATACTGGACCGAGGCTGTTTAGGGCTTTAAAGGTCAGCACCAACACTTTGAATTGTGCTCAGAAACGTAGTGGTAGGGTAGGGTTGGGACAGACTCCATATGAAAGCCTGGAGGGCCACTGCCCTTCAGGGTAGACAAAACTGAGCTAGATGAACAGATAGTCTGTTTCAGTATAAGGCAGCTGCTGTGTTCATCACTAAGCCTTGCCAGCCTTTGAACGCATGAAGTATCAAAAGGATTGCAAAAGAGTGGTGCAATATATTCCCTTACATATTTTTGTTTAAGTCCCACCTTCTCTCAAGTTCCAGCATCCATGCATAATGCTACCCTATGATTATCCTTGTTACATTTCTCAAGAGTCATTCCTATCCTTGGGCGGGGATAGTGTAATGTGGAGGTGCTAAAGTGTGCAAAACGAGCTTCAATTTGCACTTGCGAGACACAAGGTGCAGTTCAGCATCTCCGAGACATGTTAACTATGTTACATCTACATTCCCTATTGTATGACAAGTGCACCTGTTTTTAGACATGGGTCTGACAAAGTCAGGGGACAAGGTATGAATTGTACCCCTTAAAACAGACCTACCTGGGCTTGGATGAGGTGGGGAGGCTCTGGATGTTACTGGGCTCCAAACTCCCATAATCAACCATAGTCAGTATAGTCCAGCCTTTCTCAATCTGTGGGTCCCCAGATGTTGTTGAACTACAACTCCCATCACCCTAGCTAGATCTAGCCAGATCTCAGGGATGATGGGAGTTGTAGTCTAACAACATCTGGGAACCCACAGGTTGAGAACCACTGGTATAGTCACTCATCAGGGATGATGAGAGTTGGAGTCCAGCAACATCCAGAGGACCACATGTCTTCCCTACCCCTTAGGGGCTTAGATATTTGCTGGTTCATAGTGAATCCCTATATTTGTAATCTTGAACTTTTCACATCTGAAAGTGGAGAGGAGAACAGGCAGTTTTCTCCACTACTTCCCTAAAGAATTAGGTAAGTATAAAAGAAACATAGTCAGAGATGTGGTCCTCACCAGAAGATAGGGGACGGGGAATCTGTGGCTTCCTAGAAGTCATTCGACTCCAACTCCCATCCTCCCTGAACATTGGTCAGGCTGTGTGGGGCTAATGGAAGTTGCACTCCAACCCTTTAGGAAGGGCTGTTGGTACCCTACCCCAGCCCTAGGTTTCTACTCTTATCCTCTCACTTTCTTCAAATATCTCTAGCCTCCTGCTCCTGAGAACAGGCAGAGAAGCATTATAGAGTCAGGCGGGTCACACCCAGGGAACTTATTGTGGAACGCTCATTTTGGCTGTTGCAGCATCCTTCCTTTCCAGCTCTGGCTCAGGTGTGTCACTGTTGTTGGCATCTTGAGTGTCAGCAAATCTTGTCTGTTGTTGTCGGCTCCTTGAGCATCAACAACTCTTGTCAGAAGTTGCAGAGTTGGCAGAAGTCCCTCCTTCGCACCTGGCGGCAAGAGGGAGGAAGCCACTGTCACTTCTTGCAAGGAAAGAACAATCAAGCTCTTTGGATTCAATTTCTGACTCTATGCATCAGAATGATAGGATATGTGTAATATGTATATATACCGTATTAACCTGCAAATATTATTTGTGAAAAAGCAGTGAAGAGTGTAATAAGGTCCTTTGTGTGGTGGGGTGGCACCGGATGGCCATTGCCCAATAGCATGTCTCGTCATGTCTCCTTGTTTTAGCTACACACTGAAGTTTCGTGAGATAAGTGAATGGCAGGCTATGGCTGGGATCATATGTGCTTCAAGGAGGAAATAATCTTACAAGCATGCTCAGGTATCCTATGCATTTCAGCTGTTCATTTTGCCGAAGGCAGATAAATTATGATATCTGCCAAAACCAAGTAAACACACACACACACACACACACACACACACACACACACGGGGAGAGAGAGAGAGAGAGAGAGAGAGAGAGAGAGAGAGAGAGAGAAACAACACTGGAATATTGTGTGTTTTAAAGAGATCATGTTCCTATAAGAACGGGCAGGACTGTGCAGCAAATCTTGTCTTAATTCATACCCCAAAATATATTTTACAAATACAGCTACATAACTTCTGCTCAAAATTGGACAGCTGCCTTATCCAAAAGGCACATTTGTTGTTCTTGTTTTTGCAATGATGGTGAACATAGCAAACATTGTGAAATAATTCTCACATGTGCAGCCTGACCTTATTCATGTTTATTCAGAAATAATTCCCCCTGTATTCAGTGGCCTAGATGACTGAGTAAGCGTGCATAGGATTTCAGCTATTATTTGTGTATTTATTTATTAAATTTGTATACTGCCTTACGTCAAAGATCACACAGCAGTTGACAACACAAAAATACAAAATGAGAACTGGCTATAGGGCCAATTCCCATCAATTTTTACTCAGGAGTAGGCCCAACTTATTTCAGTGGCCCTTACACATAACGTAAGTTTAGGACTGCAGTCTTAACTTATGCAGCAAAAATACCCTCCATATAATGGTGTAGAGATCAATTGCTGCAAACTCCTGATAGATAGAGTTGTATCTCTTCATTCATAAATAGATAACATCCTCTGCATATTTACTCGGAAACAGATCCCACCATATTCGCTGGGCCTTTCTTCCTTGTACGTTCAAGAATTGTAGCTTAAATGCCTAAATTCTTTCATTCTACCTGAGACTTTTCATGTCTCCATGGATGTTCTGTATTGATATTCCATATTCAAGTCTACATATTATTGCCATTGGGTGAAAGCTAAGGGAAGGTTGTAGAGAAGCTCTATAGGGCTGCACAGCTAGCATAAGTGACCATCCTAGAGAAATAATTTTGGTTCCATTGGCAGAACATATTCTCTTCCAGGCTAAAGATGAGGTTGGATTATCACATCAAACGCTCTTATATGAAAGGTAGGCTGAAAATTAATCACCCAGTGAAGTTAAGTTATTAATCTAATGAGGTTTATTGCCACACGGAGCAGATTGCAATACCAGTGGAGGTTCCATCTAGTCCAGACTTTTTGATCTAGGGACTACGTGGTGATTACAGATTGAGGGTGTGGTGGTGATATTAGTTTCAGCCCTGGGGTGCTGTTTTTTTTTTTTTTTTTAAAAAGCTATATTTTAGCAAGTCAAAGAGCCTCAAGCCATTTGCCTCCAGTTCTGCTCTCTCACCTTTTCTCACACTCTTCCTACTGCCTTGTGTTCAGCCTGCCTTTTATCATTAGTGTCTGTCAATTCAAAAACAAACAGAGACTGCAGAAGCCTGAATTCTCCAAGGGTTTGCCCTGATGCTTGTTGCAATTGCTGTTAAATGAGAGCTGGAGGAAGAGATCTGCTCTTGATGGAGCCCTTCAGTAACCTGGGCCTCTGAAAATCCCTGAAAATGGAAAGCTGGTGTACTAGAGGCAAAGTAATCCCCATAAGGTGGAACGAGGCAACCACTGCCTGGGATGGTTATTGGCAGTGGAGGCTAGTTGGTTAGGGCAGATGAAGTGCTGTCCCACCAGCTTCAGTCGGCCCCCCAGCTGCCTGCCTGCCATGTTACTTGTCTGCAGTCCAGGGGGTGGCCCTGGCTTTCAGCTTCCTCCTCCTCATTCTCAGGACTCTCATTATTGAGCTCAGTAGGGAGGAGAATTGGGGGGAACTAGAATTAGTTGCTTCTGATACCATTTAATGCTGGCCTTTTTGCTTTCTGTCCCAATGGGCACCAGCCACTTACTGGATCAGGGCAGCAGTCCGATACAATTCCCAGTAGCTTACAGTAAGTATTTAAAGTAGGTTTGCCATATGTCTAGAATTTCCTGGACATATTGGAGTACAGTGGTACCTCGGGTTACATAAACTTCAGGTTACAGACTCCGTTAACCCAGAAATAGTACCTTGGGTTAAGAACTTTGCTTCAGGATGAGAACAGAAATCATGCTCTGGCGGCATGGTGGCAGTGGGAGGCCCCATTAGCTAAAATGGTGCTTCAGGTTAAGAACAGTTTCAGGTGAAGAACGGACCTCCGGAACGAATTAAGTACTTAACCCGAGGTACAACTGTACTGCAGCCACTAGCAGTGTCTGGGCGAAAATCAGCTAAATGTCTGGGGAAATCCGGACATATGGCAACCCATGTCGGCAATTTCATTTTTGCTGAATTTCATCAGAAATAGCTCAAAAAATGTCATTTTTTGTGATATCAATAACTTTTCTGCTCGGATTTTCACTTTTTGAAATATGGCAACCCTAATTTAAAACCATATTAATAATAAAACTAGAAAGCGGTAGACAAAGACCAAAACAAACCCACAGCTGCATACAAAACCATCTTTACTTAGAAGTTTCAAAAGCCTGGGCAAATAAAAAGTCTGTCATGTGACACCAAAAAAAGAAGCCAAGACCACCATTGAAGAGGACTTCTTTCCACTAATCAGTTGCTTCATCTTCAGAAGGTTCTCTGAGGAACATCTTAATACACTGGTAGCTCATGTGGGAGTAAATTATATTTAAGTTTCCCAGGTATGTGATACTGAAGAAGTCTGGCAATTTTGTAGCTAGCTTCTGGGACCTCAGTTCTATCCTCACTGTATAACACTAGCAGGTTCTTGGTAAAAACTGTGGATCAATGATGCCTCTACTGTCAAGATCTCTAACAACTCCCAGACATTTCTGCTATGGTAATATACTCTGAGTTCCTCCACATCTGGAGTGCTGGAGGGTCACTCTTTAGGCTCCTTCTGCCTTAGGTGAAAAAAGATGGAAAATGTCTCAGTCGTTCTTTCTACACTAATAACATTCCTCAGTTTGGTTTACAGTAAATACTCAAGAGTGCGGACAGATTGACAGCTACTGTACTGCACGAGCCGCCCAAAGGTAGACTCTGTTAATACAGAAGTTAGACAGTATGACAGATAGATGGGAGATAAGCAGGAGGGTATTATCCCAAGGTAAAGATATTTCAACATGCTGCTGCTGACTCCCATATGTTTTCTGGGGGAAAAAAGTTCCACGGAGAGCCTCTGCTTTCCAAACTTTTATGTTAAGTTCTGTCACTTTATCAAAGAGAGAAGAAAAGAAACGATCCGTCTTTGTAGTCTGAGTAAATGCCAAATTAGAAATGTGGACGAAAGATTAAAGCCTCGCAAAAATATGACATACCTGGTAAGTTTTGTAATATATGAGAACCTAATTATGAGCTAACTCCCCAAGCGATCAGGTTGATTGCGAAGGTAGATGGTGAGGAGTGAAGTTTGGAATTTTGCATGATGTAAAAAGGTCTAGTACCTGTCTTGACCTTTGAAATTTTGTGAGCACCTGGAGAATAGTATTTTGGTTTTTACACTCACTAGCAGAACTCACTCCTGCCCATGGGAACTCTTTTAACAGTTTCTCACAAATAGCTCCATGATAGTTGTTTTTATGGTTTTTTGAAAAAATCTTATTCTATCATATTTGTGGTCTAGTTTCCCCCCCTCCTAGTTCAGATGCCCACGAACAAGAGAACTCGACTTAAAAAATAGAATAAATATTTGAAATGCACACAAATGTAATACTTTCAAAACAAATTGGCTAGAAATATATGCAGAATCTTTGGTTGTTCGTTTGAAGAATTTATATCTCGTCATTGAATAAAATAAGGTGGCTTTCAAAAAAGAGCAGAATAAAACAAGCATCATAAAAGGCAATTTATATTAACTAAGGGAGGAATTCAATGGAACGCTAAGCAGATCACTCCGTCAATGGAAGCATTTTCTCCCTCTGCATGATTCTGAGAGTTCTCCAGAACCCACAGAGCCACAGAGGTAAGAGAAGGGAAGAAAGCCTCCTTGCATTAATGGAAGTCCTTGCATGGGTTTTCATTGCTTGGGACTATTTAGTTAAACTGAGTCCTCTATAAGGAATTTTTCTGCCTTATGAAATGCCCTGAGACACAGATCTACACCATACATTTAAAGCACATGACTTCCCCCAAAGAATACTGGGAGCTGTAGTTTATCTCCACAGAGCTACAATTCCCAGAACCCTTGAGCTTCTAGGATTCTTTGGGGGAAGCCAGTGGCCTTAAATGTGTGGTGTGCAACCACAGCTGCCAGGGTGCTCAATGCACAGAAATGGAAGTAAGATCCCATCCCAACCAAGGAAGAATGGCGGGCAAAATCTAATGGAATACACAGAAATGGCAAAGCTTATGGGAAGAATGAGAAATCAAGAAGGAAGTGTCTTTATTAAAGAATGGGGAAGCTATATAGAATATCTGAAGAATCATTGTAAACAACTAAACACATTAGCAGGATTAATTTAAAATGAAGCAGTTAAAAGGGGATCTAGTGGAAAATTAGAAATAACTTTTTAAAAAGAGGTTTAGGGGGAGGTGCAATTTAATTAAATAAATTTATTTTGAAACCAGAGAAGGAGAGGAGGGAAGTCAAAAAGAGGGATATAAATGTAAAGGATGACTAAATTGAAAACTGAAAATAAATAATGAAAAGAAAAGGTGTGAGCAGATGAAACTCCCCCACACTCCCCAAACAATTTCCAGCTATCTGAATTTGATATAATGTTGTGCTTTCATGTCCTTTTCAAAGATGATTATTGCTGTCTTCATTTGAGTGTGGCTTTCCTCTCAAAAGGCAAGCAATACATTAAAATAATAATATTTTCGCTTTCTACCAGCCTGTGCTTGAAAGGTAAATTTTGGAAATAATCTTGACTTCTGAAATGATTTTTCTTTCCCTCCATTATTTATCTTTGCAGTTTTATAGACAAAGTCATTTGTTTCCATAGACCAGGAAACACAAGTGCTGTTACAGCATCATTTTCCCCCATCTCCCATTCTTGCTCATAATAATGTGGTCATGTGACATTTTGTACCCTTCCCTACTGTTTATGTCTAGGGGCGTGATTTGATTAAATGACGTTACATACTTTGCCTAGTCTGCTGATTTGGGGCAGCCACGACCCTTAGCTTAGAAGATGGTTAGATTGTTTTGTCAATCAGCTAAAAGTAGAGATCAGGAACGCCTACCTTTACCCCTATAATTAACTGTGTTTAAACAGCTGAGTTTACAAATGTGCTCTTTCAATGCCTTTTCTTTTGTTGGTTGATCTAGCCTCCAGATTCTCTGTCCCTGTGTGCAGCTGGGATTCTGACATTTCATTGTCCTAACAGTGGAATGTTGTGCTATATTTGACAAATATTCACCTGGGCCATTAAAAAGTGAAGGAAAGTAGTTAAGCAAATCTGTGCGATGAAGTGCAGCCGTCTTGCAGCTGTGGATTAAGAAGAGGCTTGTATCGACCCAAATAAAATGCCAGGTTTTGTGCTGGAAAACAACAACAGAACCTTGTCCAATTCTTAAGAACTTAGTTACAGATAGGTAGCCGTGTTGGTCTGCCATAGTCAAAATAAAAAAAATTCCTTCCAGTAGCACCTTAAAGACCAACTAAGTTAGTTCTTGGTATGAGCTTTCGTGTGCATGCACACTTCTTCAGATACCAAAAGAATCTGAAGAAGTGTGCTTGCACACGAAAGCTCATACCAAGAACTAACTTAGTTGGTCTTTAAGGTGCTACTGGAAGGAATTTTTTTATTTTAAGAACTTAGATAATGGAATATAATGTACTATGTTCCTTCTTAACATTAAATAAAATGGTTATTCCATGATTATTTTTTATATGAATCTCAAATATATGAGCCCTCCAGATGCCCTTTTTATTGCACTTTCATGATATTTTCTGCCCTTGATGATGATGGTAATAATAATATTTGTACCCTGCCCGCCTGACTGGGTTGCCCCAGTCACTCTGAGCGGCTCCCAACAAAATATTAAAAACACAGTAAAAAAAACCCAAACCATGAAAAACTTCCCTATACAAGGCTGCCTTCAGAAGTCTTCTAAAAGTCATATAGTTTTTTATCACTTTGCGCCAGTGCATATCCCATAACTTCTTACCTAAATCATTTAACTTTTTATACCAAAAATATTCTGGTTTAATTTTGTTCCACTTTTGTTGCTCTGAAGCCCGTTTCAACAGCAATCATGTTGTAGGACTGAGGAAGCATCATGGAAGAAACAAAAGAAGAATAAATCCACTACCAGCTCACTATTATCTTGTTAAGAACATGCTGCAGAATTCACCTGCTATAAAACACCAGTTCCTGAAGTTCCACCAACTCAGACGCTAGAAGATGGCAGATTGCTTCATCTTAGCTTAAGATGTTCCATCTCAGGTTGATGTTCTAACTTGTGAGATGTCAGTCATAGACAATGTAGACCAAGCAAGGTCAGCCTTGACCCTCTTTAACTCTCAGAGTCTACTTTTCCCTTTTGTATGAGCGTTATCAAACAAAGCAATTTTAAAAGGAGTCGAATTTGCTATTGATGCCCACCCAGCTTTTGAAATACACATGGGACTACAGCTAGCATTGGATATTGCATGTCTGAGTTCAAGATGAAATAAGACTGTTCCTTCCAGATTACCTGCATTTTATTTATTTATTTTTAGTAACTAAAGAATGTTTCATTCCGTTCTGGGTTAGCACTAAAAAACATGGAGATCAAAATGTGAGAAGCTGCAACACAGATGTTCCCCAACAGCTGAAACACGCACCCTAAATGATTTCAAGGAGTGAAATGCATTCTGTATGTCTGGAACTTTTTTAAGAAGTCAAGGCAGATAAAAGACCATATCTTCTATTAGGCTAGCCAAACATTTTCAAGCCCTGGAAGGGTCTTCATCAGGCAGGAATACCAAAAAATGAATATGCAAATGCAAAAACTTTTTAATATTTTTGTGCTGTTACTGGTTTTGTCCAAGAAATAATTGTATATTTGTTTTAATTTTAACACCACTCTTCAGGAGTGATGGGGGCAGATTTGGAATTGGGGGCATTCAAAATATGTACACTACCATTTTGAGCTAGCCTCAGCCCTTTCTGAGCTTGGCTCTGGCTTAAAACTGTACACCACGTGCTCGCTTTACCTCCTTTCCTATGCCTAAGCAAATAAAAGCTGTGAAAAGGGAAAGTAATAATTGGTGGCAGAATGGCTTCCTAAAGATTTAGAAATGCTTTGCCAGACTCGTTTATTAAATGGGAAACATGAGCATTCTCAGGAGTTTCATTTCGTTGCAGGTGTCATTGTAGTTTCCTCAGTCTCCTAAATTTAATTTAAAGGCAGAAGAAACTATGAATGTTATGGTCCATGGCTGTAGTTTCCTATTGGGAAGCACAGGGATTGTAGTATTTTGCCTCTCTTTTTCCTTTTCAGAAAAGCTGTAAACATGAGTGGATTTCAAGGCAAATCACACCTTTTCAGTTATTAGAACAACTCTTGGAGGTTGGTTGGATAAGTCGTAGTAGGGCGATATTTTTTTGTTTATTTAGGGACAGCGGATTCATATATGCTCCATAAGCAACCAGCATGACATAATAGGAAAGGATTTTTGCCTGTTGCAAAGCTGTTGCAGGCACAAACGTAGAACCCCAACTTCCTATCCAGATACAGGTAGGTAGCCGTGTTGGTCTGCCATAGTCAAAATAAAAAAATTCCTTCCAGTAGCACCTTAAAGACCAACTAAGTTAGTTCTAGGTATGAGCTTTCGTGGTATCTGAAGAAGTGTGCATGCACACGAAAGCTCATACCAAGAACTAACTTAGTTGGTCTTTAAGGTGCTACTGGAAGGAATTTTTTTATTTTTCCTATCCAGAGCAATTCCAGAAAGCATGTTGCTGAGCAATTTGATCATGGTTCATTTACGTCTAAACCCAACACTCAATTTTTTAATGTTGTTCCACAGATTAAAAGAGAGAAAAGGGGTGGGGACTTTCCCCCGCAAAGGCATGAACACCTCGCACATCAGGGTTTCCCCCACAGCTTTTTCCAGTGAACCTCCAAATTACATTTTAAATTACCTTTAATTTAGAGCAGTTTCACGCAAGAACTGCTGATGCAGAAACTTCCTGTAAAACAATGTTTGGTTCCTTACTCCCCCCTTTAAACTTTGTGTTTTCAGTGAGTGCAGGCAAAAAGGAAAGGATTACAACAGAAGTTCCAAAACTTATTGGCCTACCGCCCCCTTTTCAGAATTATTATTTTTTTTACTCATCACGCCCATCACACCAGGGATGGAAGAGAAAATAGATTCATTATGTATTTCAAACCAAATCTATCAAATCCACATTTTCCGACACAATATGGAAACCGCAAAAACAGCTGTCCTTTGAAATTTGCCCTTATCCAAAATCTCTGATGCAGCTTTCCAACTAAACAAGGTTTACAAAAATCCACACAGAATGGGAAAGTGTGCAGAAAAATGATGTTTTAAGTGAAAACAGCATGCATTAGGGGAAATTGCCTGCAAAAATGTGTACACTCGTGAAAACTGCATGTAAAACTGTTTATTATGAGAAATCCACACTAAAATAATTATGAATTTTCATGAGGGTTTTTTTGGGGGGTGGGGGGGTAAGAACTCACACGTTGCTGTGTGGAGAACTGAATTTAAGATTGGAGAACTGAGAAGATGGGCAATCTGAAATTGTTACTTCTCTCCATCCCTACACTGACATTGATGCTGCTAAGGCTGATTTGGATGGAGATGGTTGAGGCTGTAGGCTCAGGGGCGGAGCCAATCTGGCACTCCTGGTTGCCACCCAGTCCAGGTAAGCTGTAGTGATGCTGCCGTTGGGAAGAGACTCTGCCTCTCCACATCGGCTGCTACTGTCTTAACACCTCACTGCCACGGCCTCCTGCATCTGTGGCCTGAGGTGGCTGCCTCACTCTGCCTAATGGTAGAACTGGCCCTCACATGGTGTAGACCTCAGAAGGCGCTCAACAGTGCCAACCACTGACACCAGCCCTGAACCTAGCAAACCCGTTTTGTGCAATATTCATCCACCATTCCTACTGATTGCAGCCAGACTTTTTGCCTTTTATCTGTGACAGTCTTTTGATAAAGGTAAAGGTAAAGGTAAAGGTAAAGGGACCCCTGACCATTAGGTCCAGTCGTGGCCGACTCTGGGGTTGCGGCACTCATCTCGCTTTATTGGCCGAGGGAGCCGGAGTACAGCTTCCGGGTCATGTGGCCAGCATGACTAAGCCGCTTCTGGTGAACCAGAGCAGCACACGGAAATGCTGTTTATCTTCCTGCCGGAGCGGTACCTATTTATCTACTTGCACTTTGACGTGCTTTCCAACCTCTAGGTTGGCAGGAGCTGGGACTGAACAACGGGAACTCACCCCATTGCGGGGATTCGAACTGCCAACCTTCTGATCGGCAAGTCCTAGGCTCTGTGGTTTAACCCACAGTGCCACCCGTGTCCCTAGTCTTATGATAAGGAGTGATTAATACATTAGAAATATATTAGAAATCCTATAGTATATAAGAAATACGTGTTTTTCATAAGCATATCTCTGAGACCAAAATGTTTGGTGAAGACGTATACTGCACATATTCACTGTCATTTACAGCTCAGCTGCTATTGATTTAGGATAATGCAAGTCTCTGAGTTACACGGAAGCCTTCATCAGCCAGAATGGACAAATATCTAATTTCCCTCTATGGAAGAGCAAGTGATGCACTGATACTATGTTAGGTAATTTGAATATTTCTATCACCGCAAATCAATAGTTGTCGCTCCAGGAATTCCTTTACCTATCTCTTTAGAATCAGACCACGGATGTCTATTCCAAATGTTGTCTTTTTTTAAAAAAATAAGCAAATATGTATGCAGACACTGTCTCATATTTACAGCTGGGACTTGAGAATTAGATCTTTTCTCCCTGCAAGGCATAGATAGACACAACTGCTGAGAGCGGCGTACTGTGGCTGATGAACCCTCAGCAAGAAATACGCTGCAAATCCCATCAGTGTGTCATGGCTTGAGTTATTGATGCCGATGGGAGAGACTTGCAATCCCAACCCCTGCTGCTCCTTTAGAAACCCAGCGGATTGTTAACACGGCTCGGAAGAGTTCGTGAACTCTTCTCTGTAGGTATGCAAAGTATCTGGAACATTGATATGGAAGTGGGGGGACTCTCTCTGCTTTTGTTCCTATTCATGTTCCTTCAAATAATATCTTAATGATTAAAGGACCCATTGTTTTCACTTACACCCTTTGACTCGAGATGGATTTCCTTAAAACCTAACTAAGGAGAAGCCATGGATTTTGGAGAGAAATCACGAAGCTGGCGATTTGGTATTTACAATGTTTTAAAAGGCTGTTCTTCCGAGGTGCTTTTTGACCTATCATTAGAATCGCAAATTTTCCAGGACAGAAGAGGATGCGGCAGAGATGGCAGCATAGATGACTTTCCAACACAAGTCTGCTGAGACATTTCCCCCCCTCCTTTTGATCTTCTTGCAGAGGAAGGATCTGCAATAGCACCTTATAGCCCTTTCTCCTTCCTACTGAACAGCTGATGGTGGAGAGGAGGCCCAGATGAACACTGGCTGTCATATGATGTGTGTGTGTGCTTGTGTGAGTCACCATCCCTCAGTCTAACCAACCTCACAGGGTTGTTGTGAGGATAATGTGGAGAGGAGGGGGGGAACTATGTATGCCACCTTGAATTCCTAGGCAGAAAGGTGGGATGTAAATATAATAATAAATAAATACTTAATGTATATAGTAGTGGTGGGAAACCAGTAGCTCTCCAGATGTTGTTGGACCCCCAATTCCCATCAGCCCAAACCAGCAGGTCAGGGATAATGGGAGTTGCAGTTCATAGCATCTAGAGGGCCATACAGTGGTACCTCGGGTTACAGACACTTCAGGTTACAGACTCTGCTAACCCAGAAATAGTACTTCGGGTTAAGAACTTTGCTTCAGGATGAGAACAGAAATCGGGCGGCAGTGGTGTGGCGGCAGCAGGAGGCCCCATTAGCTAAAGTGGTACCTCAGGTTAAGAACAGTTTCAGGTTAAGAACAGACCTCCAGAACGAATTAAGTTCTTAACCCGAGGTACCACTGTAGTTTCCTCCTCAAAATTCAGTGGACTCCACTCATTTAGTTCATCCCAAATATCGCCCCCCCCCCCGGGAAAAAAATAAACGTAATCTTATATTCATTTTCTAGACCGCTACACCTGTCTCCATATGAACCTACCAGGACTCTGAGGCCTTTCTTCATGTGTCCTCCTCCGTGAAAGTTCAGAAGGGTGGTAACACAAGAACTGGCCTTTTCTGTGGTGGCTCCCCATCTGTGGAATACTCCCTCTAGGGAGGTTCATATGCAACTTTCATTATACACCTTTTGGTGCCAGGTGAAAGCATTTCTTTTCAGCTAGGGATTGGGCTGATTGATATCCAATGCCCTTTTAAATGTGTTGCAGAAGGGGGATTATTGCCTTGTTTTTGTTCTTATTGTTATTATGTATTTTGTTTTTTTATATTGTAATTTTATGTTGTGAATGGCCCTGAGATCCACGAATGTAGGGTGGTATACAAATTTTAACAACCACCACCACAACATTTATGTGAGTAAGCCTCATAACTCGAAACTAGGCTTGCTTTTGAGTAGGCATGCAAAGGATTGTGAGGAAAAGTGTCCTGGGATGCCTTAAAAACTCACATATTTCTTATTGCACAAGCTTTCGTAGACTAGAGTCTACTTCATCTGAAGTCTCAAGGGGTTATCGTCCACTTTTCTTGAGTTGCCCTCAGCCTGAGTATATGTCATGTCTTATAAAAGGTACAGAATGTATCTATTATTGGGCTCTCTACAGTTGTTTATGTTCCTGTCCATATCTATTATTCTTGTACAAAGTGAGTTGATGTACAGCTGAAAACAACCGTGCTCATTATTCTTTCAGGTAAGCTGTGGCTAAAATTCTAGAAGGGAAATTGCCACCAGCTATAACTGTTCCTGTCTTTGGAGCTCTGTAATAAGAAAAGCGGTACTTGGTGAAATTCTCCATTCTGTGCAACCAGTTTGCAGATTAGCCTCCTGGGGATGAAATTAGCATTTTGAGGGATCTACAAAAAGGTGAAAGTTATAGTGAATGTACTTCTCTGTCTTTACATTCACAAGCAGCCTGCAACAATAGACAAAAAGCCGCCACTACAACAGAATGCAGTCCTTTAGCTGTGCTGAAACCAGAATATGGCTGATAAAGTGTTTGCAATTCACAGAGTTGAGGGGGAAATTAAAGAGGAACAGAAGTGTCATTCAGGGGGAGATTGTGTTAACAGTTAGTAGTTTGTCTTGGAGAAAAATGTATATTAAATTTACAGATCATATAAAATTACCTTTGAGTTTGAGTTTCAAGAACCAGAGTTTAACAGTTGCTTAAATTACAACTCTGGGGGTTTTTTTTGAGATGAGATTTTACGACTGAAAATTTAGCAGCAGTAAAACCTTTAGAAACATAATAAAACATGACTTTGACTCATTAAGATTAGAAATAAAGAGAGCTAAGTAGTTACTTCCTCAGTACAAATCACTGTTGTTTTTTAAAAGAGGTTTTAAAATAATTATTATTACTACAGTTAAGAATTTTATTTAGACAAAACATCAAAAAAATTGGGTTGTCAGAAATCAGACATTCTATGTCCCTCCCCACCCCCAAAAACACACCCAGTGATGAAGTTGAAGATGTGGGTTGCTTAGCCACAGCCTGTATGGTCTCATTGGGTTGAATTGTTCTTGCAAAATTACAAAGAGTCTTGCGGCCCTTTAAAGATTATCGGCTGTATCCAACAGGAGTCATAATCTTAGTAGACCTGTTTAACTTAATGGACATTGCTAAATTAAGTTCATTAACTTTACTGAGTCTACACTAAGTAAAACTTAGTTAGAAGCACCCTTATGAAATATACTAGGAATAAGTCTGTGGTTTTTTAAAAATGCAGAAAATAGCAGTGTACATAATGCCCATGTTCACACACATGCCCGCGCTCACACACACACACACACACACGTATGCATTTGGGGCAACCTGCCATCAGTGTACACAACTGTTTAGCTATTTAGTACATGCTGTAGGTTCCAAAAACAAGGCCACAACTTGCTTATGGGAATACTAAGCAGTTGGGATGGGTTGCATAGCTCCGAAGGCATGACCCAGTAACAGTAGCTCAGGATTGCATTTTTGGACTGCAAGGTGGTACATCTGAAATCCTAAAGGAACCAGGAGAATCAAATCAAACTGTGATTGGTCCTCTGTAACGGAACATTCAAAATTAAGCCAATAGGATTTAATTTTGGATCTATATCAAGTCCTGTGAATTCCAGCACAGGTTAAGGCAAGAACATCTAACTCATTTTAGCAGATAGCTTTGGAAAGTAAGGCTGAGGAAAGTAAAAGTCCCCAGTTTGAACTTATATCCATTTAGATTTAATCTTTTCAGAAAACATGACAAATAAGCTGCAGAAAATCTGTTTGCTTATGGCAAACAGCTGCAAAATACTCCAGCTCACATTTAGAATCAAATATGATGCAACATTATTTCCTTTTCTACCTCTTCAAGGAATTGGAGCAGATGAACGCCTAGTACTTTTCATGTTTCGATTTATGTCAATTGATAGTTGTGATAGAAAGTCTTTCTCTTAATGTCTCAGTTTCAATAAACATTTACCTTTGCAAGAAGCACGCTCTGCCAGTGTCAACAGAATTGCAATGAACAAGATAGTCAACAGATCGAACAATGCAGTTTTGTGCATGTCCTACTTGGAAGTAGGAGTGGGCAAATGTGTCAGTTTCAGTTTCTTATTGTTTCAGTCTTAAATTCAAATCTCCCCATCAGTTTGTGAATAATTTTTAAACGCCCTGTGGAAATTTACCAGCATTTTAGTACAAATTTATGCTAATATACACATTTTTAATGCAGTTTTTTCTTATATGCACATTTATTTATTTTTTGCAAAGTATCCCTTCCTCACTTTTATATTTTTCCACACAGAGTGCATTTTTGTATGTTATTTTAATGCACGGTATACCATTTTGGCTAGAAAACTGCATTGCAAAATTCAGAGATGTGCAAATTGTGAAGAACGGCAGTGGTTTCATTTGTATATTGTTTCAGTAAGTGCGAATTAGGTAGATTCACCTTTAAATTTGAACAAAATCAGATTATCAGATTTCCCTCCCCTATCCCTACCCAGAAGTAATCCCCATTGAGTTCAGTAAGACTTAATCCCAGCTAAATGTCTATAGGACTATACTCTTAAAACTTATTCAAACACAAGTACTGTAAAGAAGCTAGTGCCAGCTTACAAATGCAACTCCACTTCTGGTTCTTAGAGTGCTGATTTTGTTTTGAAAGAGGGAAAGAATGAGATTGTTCTTCTGGGTCCAAGTTGTACAAAGTGACCTAGGAATGACCTCTGTGGACAGGGAGCCTGTGTCACCGATGGCCATATTGATCTGGAGATGATGGCTGAGGGCAATGTGTACTGATGACATGACAGTCTGCTAAGGTGATGATAACCATCTCTGATACCTTTGTAGTGATCTTCTTGCTTCATTGTCATTTCTGGCAACACAACCCTTGGGCAGAAGGTAGCATAGTTCTAAAAAGTTCAGGCCTAGGTTAGGGAAGATGCACCACTGCCTTATGCATCATTTATAAATGCTAGCTTTTTATTAGTAATATTGAACTTTTAAGGTTCAAAAAGTAGTTCATTTGGTTCAGAGTACCAGAGACCCTTGGCTTATTTGATTATATCTTTGCATTTAATCCTCTCAAAATATAATAATAATAATAATAATAATAATAATAATAATAATAATAATTTATACTCCACCCATCTGGCTGGGTTTCCCCAGCCACTCTGGGCAGCTTCCCACAGAATATTAAAAACACGATAAAACATCAAACATTAAAAACTTCCCTAAACAGGGCTGCCTCAGATGTCTTCTAAAAGTCAGATAGTTGTTTATTTCCTTGACATCTGATGGGAGGGCGTTCCACAGGGTGGGCGTCACTACCGAGAAGGCCCTCTGCCTGGTTCCCTGTCACCTCACTTCTCGCAATGAGGGAACTGTCAGAAGGCCCTCGGAGCTGGACCTCGGTCTTTGGACTGAATGATGGGAGTGGAGATGCTCTTTCAGATATACTGGGCCGAGGCCATTTAGGGCTTTAAAGGTCAGCACCAACACTTTGAATTGTGCTCAGAAACATACTGGGAGTCAATGTAGGTCTTTCAGGACCAGTGTTATATGGTCTTGGTAGTCACTAAGTTTGCAGGGTGTGTTGATTTCTCACTCCCTCACTGTTATGTTTTGTTACCAGTTCTGATGTGAAAACTTACTATGACATAGAAAGTTTTGGCTATGGCTGGCATCAAAGGCTGGCTTTGTTGGGCATCTGTGGAGGTCCACACCCCAGGGGAGGACCCACTGCTAACCAGACCACCCTGGTCCTGCTCCACCTTTTTGCTGTTTTTGCTACTTCTTTACCTGCCATCTCCAAAGGTGGAAGGAGTGGTAAGAGCAAGGAGTAAGAGGGTCACTTGCTTTTCCCTCTCCTCTGAGTAGTGACATGGCCTGAGCTTACAAAGAGACAGTGGCGTAGCGTGGGGGGTGCAGGGGGGGCCGGCCGCACCGGGCGCAACATCTGGGGGTTAGGGGGCGCAAATCCACGGGTTAGGGGGCGCAAATCCACGGGTTAGGGGGCGCAAATTACTTGCCTTGCCCCGGGTGCTGACAACCCACGCTACGCCACTGCAAAGAGAGGCCAAGCAAATAGGCAGGGTTACAATACAGTTGTCTGACGGGGCTTCTGGGGCTTCTGATTGGCTGCAGGACCTTCCTGCAGCCAATCAGAAGCCACACTTTGGTTTCCGAATGTTTTGGAAGTCGGATGGACTTCTGGAATGGATTCCGTTTGACTTCCGAGGTACCACTGTATTGCCTGAGCCCATCGTCACCCCCACACCACCAAAGAAAACCTGGAGCCAACATTGGTTACAGTGTCACTGGTGGGTACCTCTCCACACAGTTGGAAGTTGCTATCTGAGAATCAGATACTACATATTACACCAGATGAATAGAAATTCACTACAGGGAATTGACTGCTATTCATATCAACTAACTTATAAACCAACTCTTGGCTCTCTAGTCTTCTCACATTTCCACCACTTCATCTGACTCAAGCTCTGTGCATACAATTATGACAGTTTGAGTAAGAATTGAATATCCTGAACAAAAGGTAGAAAACATTTCAAACAACAGAGCTAAAAATGAATGTTTCAGCATGAGTTCCAATAGCTTTCCCCCTTTTGTTAAGTAGAAATTCTTACACGTCTTGCATATTTCACGCAAAGAAGCAAGAGTAGAACTCATCATATCCCAGGTTTTTCTTAAATCAGGACCTAGGAGTGGCATTTGTGAGATGGTTCAGCAGGGGTAAAAGTCAGTATCGAAAAGCACAGGAAACCCTGTTATTTTTTCAGTGTGTGGTGTAGGCAAGACATGCCCTTTGTTATGTTATGGGCACCTGCCACTCTTGTTTCTGTCTTGTGGAATTATTGGTGAAAGCATGACTAATAAAATGGGTTGTGAACCAAAATTCAATAGTCACAAAGTTAATTACAGGTTTGCAACAGTATAAACTTATAGTCTGATCAATATGTAAATTCTGACCTTCAATGGTATTTTCAACGTTCTTTTAAGAGCTTGTCTTGCAAAGATGAACTTAACAGCCTGAAACTTCCTTTTATGAAGTTACACTAATCTAACAATAACATAATCTACATATCTATATGTGTTATGGAAACCACTTTGCAAACAGAAGATCTAGTTCTAGTGTACAGTGGTGCCCCACAAGACGAATGCCTCGCAAGACGAAAAACTCGCTAGACGAAAGGGTTTTCCGTTTTTGCGTTGCTTCGCTAGACGAATCTCCCTATGGGCTTGCTTCGCAAGACGAAAACGTCTTGCGCTTTTTTTTTAAAGCCGCTTGAAGAGGCGCATTTGCGACGGACCGTGCTTCGCAAGACGAAAAACATTGCAAGACGAAAAGACTCACGGAACGAATTCTTTTCGTCTTGCGAGGCACCACTGTATTAGAAACATTTCTTGATATTTTGTGTCTAATTATCTTAACACTTTTTTTAAGTTACATGCAACAAAAAGCAGAATATCTTGTTACATGACAATGCAAGATGCTAACATTCAATTCTTGCCCACTAAGATTAAAATCTAGGGATACTGCAGCATTCTCCTGTTCTTAGCTAAGGAGGATGGTTTTCTTATCTACCTGTTTAGTATCTTTGGAAGAGGCAACTGCACAAATTCAAGTAAAGGATGGCTATTTGCTTTGAACAATGATCTTTCTTCTCTAATTCTGACCATTAAGAGTTTTAGACTTATAGGCAGGAGCGGATCTGCTATGAAACTAATGAGGCTTAAACTTTAGAGCCTCTAATTCTGGAGGAACCCCAGAAGTGACTTTAGTCCACATTGCTTACACATTTTGGGTCTAGTAGATCTAATTTGAGTCACATGACTCAAATGATTTATTTTTTGGGTATATATTTCAACATTCCCAAAGTTTGAGAGCCAGAAGCCCAGGTGTTGTAAATGTGTGGTGATCTGTCATGGAACAACCCCTTTGCAGAAGAGGACAGTGGTTACCCAGACTTTGTTGCTGGTTGCAAAGCCCCCCCCCCCATAACAGTTCAGGTTTCAGAGCCCCCCAAAATGTAGATCCACCACTGCTTATAAGTTGGAGTCCATGTAAAGGTAAAGGGACCCCTGACCATTAGGTCCAGTCGTGGCCGACTCTGTGGGTGCGGTGCTCATCTCGCTTTATTGGCCGAGGGAGCCAGCGTACAGCTTCTGGGGCATGTGGCCAGCATGACTAACCTGCTTCTGGCGAACCAGAGCAGCACACAGAAATGCCGTTTACCTTCCCACCGGAGCAGTATCTATTTATCTACTTGCACTTTGACATGCTTTTGAACTGCTAGGTTGGCAGAAGCAGGGACCGAGCAACGGGAGCTCACCCCGTCGTGGGGATTCGAACCGCCAACCTTCTGATCGCCAAGTCCTAGGCTCTGTGGTTTAACCCACAGCGCCACCCGCGTCCCTGTATATAAAAATATATTTTCCAGTCGCCTTGTCTGGTTAAAAATGGTCAAGGCAGCATGTTCTAAGGAAAACCAGAATGTTCCAATTAACTATTATTAGCAGTTATCTATACCACCCCCCGCCAGTTCACATTGAGTACGAGGTCCAAAACATTGCATTTTGTATGGCCGAAGAGGATATTGGTACCTACAAATTTGTCCTTAACACAAACAGTGTTTTCAAGGAACACCTTGTAAGAAACATGGCCACCTGATGTACTGCAAAGCACAAGGAAGGCTAGTGTTTTTCCAGGCATCCATCTTCTTAAGAGAATCAGTGTGTTTGCTTGGGTGGTTTTGTGTGTTGTGTTAATAGCTGTAGGTTCAGCGGGGAATTGTCAATAGCTCAAAAGGGAAGTGCAAAAGGATCATATATCTGGAATAAAGTATACCCCAAAGTACACTTCAAGGTTGTATTTTTCTTTAACAGTCTTGGTGACGTTGTAAACCACAGGAGTGGAGCAAATGAGCTATCAGAAGGTTGTTTAGATTGAATGGCTTGTAAAAGCTAACATCTGGATGCCTGCTAGTGTCTCAGACACTCAAATTGATAACTGGTGACGATGAGTGAGAGGGAAAAAAGCTGACTTTTAAAAAATTTCCTCATTGTCCCCCAGTGTCTTCTTAAACTTCTCAAATCAGAGACAATTATAAAAGCAATCAAGAATATTCTCCTTCCATCAGACTTGTTTTCTACGTAGTCATACTTCACAGAGATATCTGAAACTACCAGGAATACAAAATTGTGGTAAGTATGGATTGTAAATATTTCAGTTTCAGCGCCAGCATTTATATTTACTCTGGAACAGTGAACAGCTTTACAGTATTTTGGACCAGTTTGTATGGCACTTTTTGATAAATACAGACCACTAATTAACTCAATAATTTAACCATGGAGGTATACAGCTGTTTAAGGAGTCAGTTACCTGTACCATCTGCCCATGCGGTGAGGAGGAATGACCTTTACCCGTGCTTCCCTCTGTTTCTGAGCAGGGCCTAAAATCGGATAAAATGTTCCCACAATCACACTTCTAGACTCTACTAATAACCAAATTTCCATGTGTTTTTATGTTCTCAATTTAATGATAGCCCCTATTCATCCACAACAAGGTTATTTACCCATTTTACAGGGTAAATATTTCCTGCAAATATATCCTTGTGGTGACAGCTGGTATTTCATCGCTTCAAGGGGAAAGCTTGAGAACGAACAAGAGCCCTAAAGTGGGAAATACCAATTGTCACCAAGTGACTTGGAGTCGTCAGAAATTTTGAAATTGATGAAGTACCGGTAATCTCAACTTGTGGTGACTATTTTGGTGTATTTATCCAGGAATCTGAAGAACTTGTACACTCTCTCATCCAGGTGTTTTTGTTTTTGGCATTTAGAAACAGCTTTAATTAACAAACTGGTCTGGAAAAAAAGAAGGGGTGGGGGAAATGGAGGGAATAAACTGTGAAGCTGGATGGAAGCGGGGAGGGTGTGTGATGGGGAGGGAACCAAGAAAAGAAAAGCGAGAGACCGCTGCAGCTATCTAGAAGATGCACCCGAAAGCCCATGCACAAGAAACCACCTAGAATCTTAGTAGAATAAGCCAGTGTCCTTCAAATCCTTGGACTCCAAGATGTGGAGGGACTACATGTCCCATCATCCTTGACCATCAGGCCAAGCTGGCTGTGGACAATGGAAGTCGTAGTCAACCTACATCTTGGGACCCAAGGTTGAAGAGCACTGGAAGAAGCCATAGTACCCAGAAGAACACCTTGCCACTGCTCCCTTCACAGATGCCAAGAGTTATTTATGTATTTGTCTTCTTACGAAACCCCCAAAACTCTGCAAACTTCTCCATGATCTTATCCAGATTTTGATTTTTTAAAAAAGTATTTTTACTGAATTTTATACATATAACCCTAATAACAAAATAGAACTTCATGAGACAAACACACAAAAACTAGACTGAATCAAACCAAGGTTGGCATGGGATTTTATATCTGCAAGAAGGAATGATAAAGCTGGTTATCCAGATATTTGTGATACGATACAGCAGGTAAGTGTAGTGTACCATCACAAGAAATGATGATAAGAGAACAAGAGCTGTGGTGCACATGACTTACAAGATATATAGGAACGTAAACCTATAGCTGAAACCACCAGAGGCACAAAGAGTACCAATAACAAAAGGCTCTATGTTACATCAGTAGCCCCCCTCAACCAATTAGAGGTTACTTATCCCACATTTTGTGAGAGACTTGTGGGACAGACAAATGTAATTTTTAAAAAATGTATTCAATAAAATCCCACCAAATTGAGTCAAAAGAGGTTAGTTTTGTGTTTTGAAAAAGAGATGCACCAAGTAAGTTGTTCATGTAATAAAAATTTCCATATATTACTCAACTAGGTTTTGATTTCTAAAGGAAGATAGTTGTATATCTCAGTGCAGAGCTTTGATCCACTATGGCTTCCTATCACTTCTACACCCCCCCCCCAAATATCAGATACCTTTCATTCCATTCCTCCTTGCAGGTAGTGACTGTAAACTAGTGCACAGCTAGGTGAAGCCAATAGGGCTTAAGCCTGCATAAGTTTGTGGCTAGAGTGTTGTTGTTGTTGTTTGTTGTTTAGTCATGTCTGACTCTTCATGACCCCATGGACCAGAGCACGCCAGGCACTCCTGTCTTCCACTGCCTCCCGCAGTTTGGTCAAACTCATGCTGGTAGCTTCAAGAACACTGTTCAACCATCTCATCCTCTGTCGTCCCCTTCTCCTTGTGCCCTCAATCTTTCCCAACATCAGGGTCTTTTCCAGGGAGTCTTCTCTTCTCTTCTCATGAGGTGGCCAAAGTATTGGAGCCTCAGCTTCAGGATCTGTCCTTCCAATGAGCACTTAGGGCTGATTTCCTTAAGAATGGATAGGTTTGATCTTCTTGCAGTCCATGGGACTCTCAAGAGTCTCCTGTGGCACCATAATTCAAAAGCATCAATTCTTCAGTGATCAGACTTCTTTATGGTCCAGCTCTCACTTCCATACATCACTACTGGGAAAACCATAGCTTTAACTATACGGACCTTTGATGGCAAGGTGATGTCTCTGCTTTTTAAGATGCTGTCTAGGTTTGTCATTGCTTTTCTCCTGAGAAGCAGGAGTCTTTTAATTTCGTGGCTGCTGTCACCATCTGCAGTGATCATGGAGCCCAAGAAAGTAAAATATCTCACTGCCTCCATTTCTTCCCCTTCTATTTGCCAGGAGGTGATGGGACCAGTGGCCATGATCTTCGGGTTTTTTTTTATGTTGAGCTTCAAACCATATTTTGCACTCTCCTCTGTATAGACTCTAATTTATTAAAGCACAACCATCTCCCTCCAGCATTTCTGCACTATGAGATCTTTCTTCTAGCCTTCCTGGTCCATTTGAGGGAGTAATGGTACAAGGAGATGTCTGAGGTCTGTCAATTATGTATATTTCAGTGTAAAGAAAATTAACCAGATTAATTTTTAAAGGGACAGCGATGGGCTCCCCGCTGTCAGAAAGTGGATCTATGCGGCAGGAGGACACAGCCTAACTCCTCTAGCTTGGGTAAATGGTAATGTAAATCAAGTCATCTTTTCCATTATTCTAAGGAAACAAAAATCACCAGGGCTTTTGACATGTCAGCCTAGGAGACACATTTTGTCACATTCCTGATTATAATGCTACCCAAAGCTTGTTTGGCAATGAATAATCTTGCTAATGCACTATGTTCACTGGGTTTAAGTCCAAAGCCTTAGCTGTTAAAAATATCCAGATCTTCTGTGCAGTAATATTCCTGTGTTTCAAACAGGCAGAAAGAAAGGGAATGTTTCCTATGGGAGCAGAGAGTTTGTAAAAATAATTTAGACATTTTCTAGTTTATTTTCCATGCTATTGATTATAATGGAAAGACTTACAGGCTGCTTCAGTGCTAAGTGCCAGCTATGAAGGATCTGTAATACCTCTGGCTTTCAGGAAGTTCAAGAGTTCAGTATTGTTTTAAATTAAGATCATTTTTCTTTCATGGGCAAATGTGGACTTAGAATGGACCTTAATTAAGTACCAGCAATTTTCTACTTTTGATTTGTATGTTTTCCACAGCTGGTGATTCTAGCTCCAGAGTAGTCCCCTTCATTTAAAAGGATACTGTCAGATTACATGATTCAGAGTTTGACTTTAAATTTGATGTAACCAAGAGATGGATCAAAATCTTGAGGTCTGTATTCAATTTTAAACCAGTAATCCAGATTCTGACTTTACATAATATGGCATCTTGCTCTTGGAACTTTTTATTGTGACAATTTTTAATTAGTTTTCAATTACATTCTAATAATAGCCTCATTATAACAATACCAATTTATAATACAATTAATACCAATCTTCAAATACCAGATTATATAATTTACGGTAATTAACGTGGCCCCTACATGCTAGATTTGATGGCTTTCTGGTTTTCTTTAATTCTGCATTCCAAAATCTTATTAGTTTCAATTACATTCCAGTCATCATAATAACCCCTTATGCAGCAATATTAATAACTTCTATTTGTGTTGACACATTAAATGATTTATAAAACTTCAAGTGAGGGACTCAAACGATATCATTGTTCTGTCCTGTGTGTAGCAATTATTCTGTCCGTAATGATTCTTCCTGTCCTTGTAAGATGTTATGTCTTTCTTTCCTCCAGTTGTTGCTGTTATCCATCATGCCTTGGGTGGAGCTGATATTCTGTTGTTGTTCCAGATGTTTCTCCATCACTCCGTCCCATGCTTCATTGTTTTGCACCAAGAACTTTAACAACAGCTGCAAAAGTCGCTCTGTCCCTGTAAATAAATTGTTGTCACCATCCCCCCCCCCTCAGCCTGGGAAGAAGAGTGGTCTGTTGAACTGCAGATGACTCAGTAAGAAACCTTATCAGTTCCTTGGCAGTTCGCAGACTCCTTTCATCCTTCCAGCTGAAGATATATGGTCAATTATCTTTCCAATTAAATTAGATTCCAAGTCCTCTAACATTATTCAGTTCACTTCATAGGTAATAAAGGATGGGAAAGAGTCAGCTCTAAGTTTCCATTGTAAACCTTTTGCAAAATAGAGTTTCCCTCCCTTTCCCCCTTTTTTACACACATAGTTCCGTTTGATGTTATAATCCATATTTTTCATTCAATTTCTTCCATCCTCAATTGTATAAGCATCCTCATTTGAACTACCATTCAGGGAAGAGTTGCTGAATCATAAATATAGAGGAAAACTTTAAATAAACCAACTGTAGGCTCCCCTCCCCTATCTTTTGCATCAATTGAAGTCTTATCTCAAATTCAAACCTTAAAGTCCTTCCAGTTGGTTTGTTCCGCAGTTTGTGATCTCATCTCTTCTATCACACACCAGTACTTTAGTCCAATTAAGCTCTAATTAACAGGAGAACCTCTGCTTCTTAATGGCGGCGTAGGAAGGTTTTTGCCAGGCGAAGTGCTTTTGCACTCAGCGCCTCCCTGGCCCCCACATTCCATGCAAGAGCCAGGTACCGAGATGGACTGCTAGTAAAGCCCATTCCCCCTATCCCTGGGGGGAATTTGCAAGAATGATTTACCCTCTATCATCCTTGTTTTTCCATCTCCTATGCTCTCCTGCTGTCATGGGGGCTGTTTCCATTAAGGCAGATGGAACCGAAAACCTGCTCTTGGAACTTTTTAGCCCCATCTTGTCATTCTCATCATTTAAGAAGGTTCTGCTCCTGCTGAAGAAATCTATGAAAGTTCACTAAAATCTCTGCTATTCTTAACACTTACTCCCTGAGATGCCCAACTTCAATTTTCAATCTTTTAAAGGGAATTTCTTCCATTAACTCTAATGCCACTCAAGACTTTGTTGCTGTTTTAATAAATATTTAAAGGGAAAGAAATTTCTACTTGACTAAATGTTTTTATTTTTCCATTAGCATTATCCACAGATCTAAAAAAACAAACTTGCTTCAGTAGTCTTATCTCCTACTTATCTCAGCCCCAATAGACATAGCAAAATACCTTTAGCTGAATCCAGTTTTCTGGAGAGAACAATGGCGATTTATTTTGAGCTAGCGACTGTTTCAGAAATCATAAAATGTGTTGGACAACATTAGAATATTATACACCTTACTGAAGGTCAATCCATAACATCACTGACAGCTTATTCCAGGGCATCAAAAGTTGCTCTTTAGAAATCATGTGCCTGATTCAAAATGATGCTAAGCATTGATGTGAGCAGTAGCTCATCTTTGTCAGAAGTTTGCCATATTCCACAGAATTGACTCAATGTGTAATACTGTGGACGAAAGTAGGACCAAGTTATGAAAGATGAGAAAATTACAAACACATTTACTGTTCAAATAGATACAAGTTTCCAGCTCTGTAACATTTCTACCCTTGTCAGTGGGAAAACCTTGTAGTTATATATAGTGTTCTTTATTGTTCTCTTAGATGGTACTTAGTTTCACTGCTACCAAACCTAGTGAGAATTCCATGGTCACAGAAATCTAAAAGTCAGGAAGGTTTCGATCTTTGGGCTCACCTATAATTTGTGCACCATAAATGTAGACCGAAGTCGTTAGGGACTTTGTAATGACAGTGCTGTCTATAACAGTATCATCAAGCAAGACATTGGCATAAATCATTGGCACTTTGCAAAGTGTCACTTCTGTCAACATCCCCCTGATGTGATCTTTAGTCTTTCAAATCCATAGACTGGCATTTGGATCAGCTAAGCATCCCACAACCTGTCTTGCATATTAAAGTTGCTTTAGCCAATATCTACATGCTGAAGCGGTGCCTGTTTCAAAATATTTTCAAAACATTTGCATAATATAATCCTGATACTTTCAAGCTTTTCTGTAGGGCATTACTGTACAGCCTGAATCTGCAACTAGCTTAATCAATAAAGAAAAGAAAAGAAACCTTGCTATTAATTTAAGCAAGGAACATAGCGAAATGACTAAACACTTGCTAATTAAAATCAGATACAAAGTAATCACAGTTTAAAACAACACTTTAATGAAATTTTACAGAAACTTTTTTGGGGGTTATTCTCAATCAAGATTCTTTTCAGAGAATATGCATCATGTTATCAAGACAGTCTGGACTACATTTTTTTTTTAAACTATGGGAAGTAATAAGAATGTGCTTATACCAACCTAATTGGATTGAATTAAACAGTTCATGTGGCATTGCAATAGCTTTTTATAAGTCATGATAAGAGATATGTTATATGTGTGTGTGTGTGTGTGTGTGTGTGTGTGTGTGTGTGGTGTGTGTATGATGATACTTAAACCTGTACAGTATAGTCCAAGTCTGAAAGTTTTTATATTATTATTATTATTCAAATCTCCAAACATGTTTCACTTGCTTAGACATAAATATGTAATTAGATCAGCACCAACATAAGATGATGTTCCATATAAGATATTCCATGTGGCTCTAAGCAGCAGCTGAAGTGCAACTACTCAGCCATAACCTCAAGAAAGAAGGTCTTCAGCAACAAGGAAATCATATAATAAAGTCATGCTGACAGTTAAAGTGAGGATCCTTTAGTGGGCTTGAACTCTCATTAAAGACATCAGCATGGCATCTGACTGCTTCAGAATGAAAAACGAGCTTGTTAGTTTGCAGAGGAGAAGCTATAAAACATCTAAGTTGTGGAAAAGGCTTGACTTCTGACCAAGGGATGTTTAACAGCTTGCTTAAGGCAGATCTCTGTTTGCAATGCCAAAGAAAAAGTTGAAGTGTGTTCAACTGTGCTCTGAAATCCTGTTGAGTGGATTGTACTCATATTTATAGGTAAAGCGAGATGAGCACCGCAACCCCAGAGTCGGTCACGACTGGACCTAATGGTCAGGGGTCTCTTTACCTTTACTTAAAAGGTAAAGGACCCCTGGATGGTTAAGTCCAGTCAAAGGTGACTATGGGGTTGCAGCGCTCATCTCTCTTTCAGGCTGAGGGAGTCGGCGTTTGTCCACAGACAGTCTTCCGGGTCATGTGACATGCATGACTAAACCACTACTGGTGCACAGAGGACTGTGATGAGTGCCAGAGCACACTGAAATGCCATTTACCTTCCAACTGCAGCGGTACCTATTTATCTACTTGCACTGGTGTGCTTTTGAACTGCTAGGTTGGCAGGAGCTGGGACTGAGCAACTGGAGCTCATCCCATCACAGGGATTCGAATCGCTGACCTTCCGATCAGCAAGCCCAAGAGGCTCAGTGGTCTAGGCCACAGCGCCACCCGCGTCCCTTACTCATATTATAGACAACACATAACCCTTTATATATGGGTCTTTGTATCAGCTCACATTCCAGTTGCATACCTCCAACCAGGCCTTGCTTCTTAGGCCATCAATATTGAGACACTTGGTTGCTAGATGTAAGATATATTCAGAGATACAGTATTTCCCCAGTCCTGTGAAACAATCTTCGTCCTCAGGTGCAAAGATGCAACTCTTTAGTTGTCTTTAGTACAGGACGGCCAAAAACTGTGCCAGGGTAACTTCAGTTAGGGAATGTGAGGTTTTTTTGTAATATGATTGGGGAACCATCAATTCAGGGGCCAAATGTGGCCCTCTAGGCACCTATATCTGGTCCTAAAGACCCATCACAAGACTCCTAAGCTTCCATCTTGGCCAATGTTAGCTAGCAGGGGTTTAGATGCAGTGATGGGTTTTCCGGTCCCTGGTTAGGGTGAGGATTGCTCTACCCAGACAATTGTTGAGAAGTCCAATTAATTCCAACAGGTCTGGTTTCCAACTGTTGCTGGCCTGCACACAGGCACAACATTTGAGTCTGGCCTAACTCTGAGCTTGGGTAAGAGCAGTGATTCTTTTTCAGCCACAGTACACCAAAGTACAGTTCCAGCACCTCCCAAGTAGGCACCATTGTGGGCTGGTGCTCCCCTCCCCTTTTTGAGAAGCCCAAAACAAACATTTCAAGTTGAAACAGAAGCTGGCCAGTGTGTGTGTGAATCTATGACTTCACCTTGCTCTGAACTGTGATTGGGCAAGCGACGGGACAAGGCCAATTCGTATTTCCATACTCTCCAATATTTCTCTGAGGAAAATAGGGACATCCCATTCCATAATGATAATTTTACTATTTATACCCCATCCATCTTATTGGGTTGCCCCAGCCACTCTGGGCAGCTTCCAACATATGTAAAAACATAGTAAAACATTAAACATTAAAAAAAAAAACCTTCCCTATACAGGATTGCCTTCAGATGGCTTGGGGGTCAGATAATTCCATACCCTCCAACATTTCTCCACTGAAAATAGGGACATCCTAAGGAAAAGTGGGACATTCCAGGATCAAATCAGAAACCGGGAATACTTCTTTAAATCAGGGACGCACCTGGAAAATAGGGACACTTGAAAGGATTGTGTTTCCTTTTCTTCAGTCTGTCGCCTATGTAGCAGCAGTAGCAGGCTTTAAGCCATCATGTCCAAAGTCTGTTTCGGGGGCCTAATCTGGCCTGCCGGTCAATTAAATCAGGCCCCTGTGGCAGTATATGTCCTGGGGTAAAATCCTAAAAGCTCAGCAACTTTGGGGTAAAATTGAAAAAGAAAGCTCAACAACTTCAATCCTTAAAAAAGCTGAACAATTTTGGTCGGCCCTCACACATGTTCACATCAACAAATCTGGCCCTCTTTGAAAAAAAGTTTGGGCACCCCTGCAATCATCCCAAGCAGGTCTCTACTGTGGCAAGTGCATACATTTGTGTGAGGGCCTTTCTGAGCTGCCTTAGTTATCAACCTGAATCTAAGAGAATGAGGGATGTGGGGGTGCATTTGACCTGCACCAGAACTGGGGCGACCCCCAAACTAGCTAGGGAGACAGCTTGTCATAGTGTTTAGCGTCTCCATGGACAGTGAACATGGCTGTTGTCAAACTGACATATGTTCAGGCCTGCCCCAAGTTGCCTGGAATTGCAACAGCTTCATGGTGAGCTCCAGCACCTATTTTTCTTGAAAAAAGGGAACTGGGTAAGAGTATGTTTTAGCTCATTGTGTTTTAGCTGTGATGTGAAGTCATCTACTAGTTTATGACAGAAGGTTTTAGACAGATTTGAGATTCCACTGCAAGGATGGCAGGTTAGAGTTAGCAAAACCTGAAGGTGTTTGGTAAGCGGTAACCTCTGTTTGACTTCTAAAATTAAATGTAACAATGGGCAGGCTTTTGCGGGGGCAGGAAAAGGTTTAGTATGTATCTTCCCTGGCTTTCAGTGTTCTTGTGCTAACCCACCTCTTCTGCCAGATGTTGCCGAGTTTTTCCACTGGAAGAAGTTGGTTGCAGATTGCTGTCTTTATTGAAAACATTCTTAGGAAATTTGTCCCAATTAGCAAGTGCTGGGTGCTTCTGAAAAAATTAGCCCATGGCCTTTCCTTTTCATTGTTTTCCCTTTCAACTTAAGCAAAATACAATATGCCCAGCCATACTCAGTTTTCAGTTACATCAATGGATTCAAAATAGTGCAGTGCAAATTATAAATGAAAACATAATGTTATCCACCGTGTGGTTTTTATTCAAGGCTGTCATACATTCTTTGCCTAAGCAAAGCTCGTGTTGAACCCAATGGGATTTGTCACGTTGCCTATTTTATGAAGAGTGTGCAATTTGAGCCATATCATTTGTCAGCAATGGCAAGGTGATCAAAGTACAGTAACAGCTGTAATTGAGGGTGGGGGCGAGAACAGATGGAGAGTTTGAAATAAAGCACCTCACAATGGCAGGTTCCCCCCACCTTCCACTTTTTTGTGTGTGCCATGCTGTACTTCTTGAAACATCATTACAAATCCTTTGTAACTGGGGGACCTTACCTTGCAATATTTCTCACAGCAGAAAATATCCCCTGCAAACCTATCAGGGTGAAAAGACGTGAAAAGCCATGGCAGGAAGTTGTATTCACCCCCCCCCACTCTCTCTCTCTCTTGGCTGAACAAAAGGTTCGAATTTACTTTTGTTTGATCACACACACCTCAAAGGCTCGCCCCACCAGGCTCTGTCAGTTGGCAGTTTTACATGGCTTCAAGAATGCTCCCTAGGCCATTCTTGTAACAAGCTGGAGGATGAAGCCTTACATGCAAATGAAAACAAAACTTCTGAAGCTTTTGATCTGCGGAGGGTCTTGATGGAATCTCTTGAGCAAACGGAGGGATTACATGCGACACCAAATTACATACAAGTATAATCACCAATCAAGACTGTGGAAATTTGACTAAATGAGGAAGTTGGAGAGCTTACAACATTGTTATTTCAGACTTGTTGGGCCAAAGTCTAGAAGCTGCTCCTGAAAAGGATAAATAACTACTGAGTCAAAATATTCATTCATATGTAAAGATCTTTGCTCTGGAGGTGCCTTTTCTGTAATCTCCCCCACTCTTGGTTTCAGCACGTCCTTCTGACTGGGATGCATAAAACAAAGGCAACCCATCCCATGAAATTCACCCGGTTACTCTTCCCAAAGACTTTTTTTTTACCACCAGGGAGAGAGGTTCCTAAAGGTCTTTTGTTGTTATCTGTGTAAAGAACAGAGAAAGCAGGCATCCTGTACATGAAGAGTTTTGCATGGAAAGACAAAGGCACTTTTGAGACTCAAGGATTACCATATCCTTCATGTACCAATTGTCATTCTAAAAGCTGACCTATGCATTTCTCCTCAGCTGTAAACAAGGGTGGAGCGATGACCTGGTCAATCCAGGTTCAAGTGTCATTGATTGGACGATGATGGACAAGAAAGAGTCCTCGGCAAAACATGAATTTTCTTGATGTTTCACTCACTAAAGCATCTTTCAGATTTATTTTCCAGTTCAGGACTTACCGGTACTACCCTCCCCCTTTTCTTTCCATTTTAGCAATGACAACATGCATGGACATATCTCTCAGCTTGCATCTGGTAGCAACTCACTGTGGGGGAAAACCAACAAACCATAACTCTTTATGCAGTTTTCACATTCCACAACTATTAAACAGGCTGGCTAAGTTACAGCAGGAAAGGGAAACACGGAGGAACTAATGCAATTAAGTACTTCAAAGGAGCAGTACTGGAAAGCAACTGAGTGGAGAGTGTTTCTTTTACAGCGCTGCCAATTGTCTTATCACTCCACTTATCACACGGCTGTGTGCAGGACAGAGAGAAATCAGCTACCACTGAAAAATGTTAAAAACCTGAACAAAGTAAGGAAATCAACCTTAAAGTGTGCATGCTTAAAGCTGTAGCAATGCATTTAATTGTGGGGGGTGTACATTAAATGAGGCCTGTTACTGAAATTTGCATTTAGTTTCCTAAAACATCATGAGAGACTAGTAAGTGTTCACACTGCACTATTGTCTATTTTTGTCTATATATTTTTGTCAGTATGTCCTGATGCATTTATGAGGAAATGTGCATAAGACTAGCCTCAGGGACTTTGAAAATTATCAGGAGTGTGTGTGTGTGTGTATACCAAACAACACTTTCAGAAACATAGATTAATGACAGGGTTCAAGATGAACACCAAGAAGTTCTGAAAGGAGTACATTTTCTTTATCAAACAGTGACCTGTATCAGGTCCCTAAGCTCTCTGAAGTACAAAGGTCTGCAGTATTGCTTGCTATCATGAAAAAGATAGGTTTATCTCAAGCCCTACCATCCTTCATGAGAAGAGATAGCAAGGCTGCTGTGACATTTTAGCCACTGTCTTTCAAACTAGAACCAGCTGTTTACAAAGCACAGAAACTTATAGCACATCCTCCATCCTCATTCCTAATGAGAGCAGGGTGGGGTGGGGGTGGGGTGGAGGGATTAAATGAGTTGCCATGAATATCAGCCCTTACCCTTAACTGCAACAGACTCTAGAAATAAAGAGGCCTTCTGCCCTCCCAAGCAACATTTGAGAATAAATAAAATAAAATAAGTAATAATTCCCGAGCCAGCTGAAAAGAAGTGGTTTGATAGACATTCAAAAGACGGGATATTCCACATAGTTTTGACAGATCTCTTTCTCTCTCATTTCAAAAACTGACAGTTGCTTCTGGCTCCTTTCTCTCTGTGCAAGGGAGAAGACAAGCCCCAGTTTAGCAATAGGTCTACAATTAGTTCACTCTGTGTATCTGCCAAAGGCAATACTTTGTAGGGTGTAGCCAGGGATAGCTCAAGACATGCTTCTGCCTGAGTTGAAGGACAAGATGGTGCCTCCTTCCTCATTCCATGTATTCAAAGGAAACGGGACTAGCAGTTTAATCTTACTTCAGTACTGGATATGGGGCAGCGCTGCCCATCGCACCTGAGAGAAGGAAGCTAACTTAGGGAATGTGGGGCTAGGCCAAGCTCTGTATGTTTCACATCTTTCAGAATCGGTCACCTACCTAGTGGTAGGGGTGCGCCTTTGGAGTAGGATTCTACTTTTGCTTCTATAAAATGGAAGGGACTTTAGTACATGAGCTTCTCTTGTACCCAAAGATGAAGAGAGTGACGAAGAGTACAAGGAAGCAAGGAGAAACTAAGCTGCAAGAAAATTATTTGCAGCAGGAGGATATTGAGGACTCCAGTTCTCTAAGGGTATGAACAACACATGTCATTAAGGCAAAGAGCTTATTGTGAAGCGTGGAAGGTGCAGAGGAAACCAGCCCCCTCTCTAGGTTGGTTACTGTAGATATTAGAATGGAAGGAGTGAATGCAAGGCAGATGGTTGAGAGTGAAGGAAAGGGCCATGGTTAAAGAGCAGGACATCCATTTTGTATTCAATCCTGTATTCAATCCCCATCATCTCAAAGTAGGGCTGGAACAGGCCCTGGCCTGAAAATCTGGAGAAAGGTTACCAGTCAGTGAGCTAGATGGACCAATTCATCTGATTCTGTATAGGGCAACTTTCTGTGTTCCTAAGGAGTTATAGGATAAAGGTGAGTGTTGTTGTTAACGTTGAATAGTTTGCTTAATATGCCCCAAATTTCCAAACCCCAAACCCTGACATTTGGCAAGTGTATATCCCTATCACATAAGGAAATGGGGGGGGGGGGAGGAAAGAGAAGAATAAGTTTGTCTGTTATTTAAAAGGGCCAAAATAAATAAGTGTGGAATCTGGCATCAGGCATCTACCTCAAGGACTGCCTCTCTCTATATGAACCTCCCTGGACACTGAGGTCACCTTCTGAGGCTCTTCCTCGTGTGCCTCCTGCACAACAGGTCCGGAGGATGGCAACATGAGAACGGGCCTTTTCTGCAGTGGCTCCTCATTTGTGGAATGTTATCCCCAGGGAAGTTCAGCTGACGCCCTTTAGACGCCAGGCAAAAACGTTCCTCTTTAATCAGGCTTTTGGCTAATTGACACCAATGCTCTTTTAAAATGTGTAGGGAGGGGGGATTTACGGGTTGTTTTTGTTTTTATTATGTATTTTGTGTTTTTTATATTGTGAATTTATGTTGTGACCACCCTGAGACCCGCGGGGATAGGGGTTATACAAATTTAATAAATAATAATAATAATAATAATAATAATAATAATAATAGGAGTACTTGGAAGAATCCTAACCAGTTTTTACATAAAGGTTTTATAACCAAAAAAAACCCCCATGGAAATAATTCCGTTAACCTTCTAACTCCAGCCTCATAACATCTGATTGGCCATTTAACTGCAATCTCATATGATATTTGTGATGAAGAACTGGAATTTTGTTTCATAGATCTAAATCAGGGGTCGACAACCTAAGGCCCATGGGCCACCCCCGAACCAAGCTGCCTGCTTGGCAAGTCCCCACGCGCTGCGCTAAACTGGCATTGTGCGGTGTGGGGACTCGCTTCCGCGGCACCAGAAATTGTGTCTGCGCAGATGCAGGTGCCGGAAATCGAAGGTGAGCGCACTCACGCATGCGCGCAATCCAGCCCACAGAGGGATCTCTGCTGGAGTGAACCGGCCCAGGCAAGATAAACCTTGCCGACCCCTAATCTAAATGGAAGAAGGACCTAGGACACCAGAATTATGTGTTAGACTGTATAAGTACAATGGTAGAGGATTTGCATACTGTATTGCTATTTACAGTGGTACCTCGAGTTACATATGCTTCAGGTTACAGACTCCACTAACCCAGAAATAGTACCTCGGGTTAAGAACTTTGCTTCAGGATGAGAACAGAAATTGTGCTCTGGCGGCAGCTGGAGGCCCCATTAGCTAAAGTGGTGCTTCGGGTTAAGAACAAATTCAGGTTAAGAACGGACCTCCGGAACGAATTAAGTACTTAAACCGAGGTACCACTGTATAGTGCTATGTTTTGATATTGCCCCACCTCATTTTAACCTCATCTGTATCCACTTCTGTGATCCAAGGATCTGGACCAGGATAAACAACATAATTAACAACCGGGGGGGTGCACCAAAGTGGAGGCTGAGACAATGGGTTGTGAAGGCACCTTTCCATTCAGTGTTCTGTCGGTTTTCTACCATGAAAATTCCGCCAAGTACAATTATTTCAGATGAATATTACCATGGAAACCTCAGTTAAACCCTCAGTCTGCTTTCTAAACACATAGCGTTCTCGTTTCATCAGTTGCTAACATTCCAGGGGAGCCTGTGGGAATCAGGATTCCACACTGTTCTAGGAGTGATCGCCATTTCCTCTTTTGCATTTGTTTTATATTATCCAGAAACAGAAAAAAGCAGTCAGAGCAATGATCTATTTGCTTTGGGGGGGGGGGCATAATTCAAGAACTGGGGCTTTCTTGCAACAAAACAAGAAACAAAAAAAGTTCTATCTTCCAACACTCAGGGCACAGTCATACCACAGTCTCGGTTTAGCCATCATTGCCTTGCCCCAGAGAATCCTGGGAATTGCCGTCCTGTAAGCAGTTTATGGAATTCTCAGCCTCTTTACCAAACTATTGCTCCCTGTGTTTTCCTGGGGAAGCCATGACAGCTAAACAGAATTAAAAGTGCCATATAGGTTTGCAGTGTCAATCTGAGCTCATTCCCAGTTTTGTCTGGCTTACCAGGAGCATGGGAACTCTGAGACTAATCTATTTGGCCTTGGTGCCATTCCCACTTCCTATGGGACAGAACAGGATTTTCCCCAAAGTTAATTATAGCATAAAGTTCTGGACTTCATTATCTGAATATTTTTCAGTCCCCACCCCCAAACTATAAATGAATGATGTGGTTAAAAGACCAATTAGCTGGAATAAGTTTGACTGCGGGTGGACTTGATCCATGGTAATGCTCTATCCTTCTCCATGTGGATTACAACAAGCAGTCAAGCCTCCATATTCTGTATTAGCTGCAGTTTCCAGGTCAACCTGAACAGCAGCCCCACATAAAGTGCATTGCAGTGATTTAGTTTGCCATCAGTCCTGTGCAGGTAATTTGTGTTCACTTCAACAGGACTTACGCAAGGGTTACAAGATGTAGGATTTCAGCCAATGTGTGCACAAGCTTTTACAGTAAGAATAAGTAACTGCAGCTGTATCTTGTCAAAGGGTTATTTACACTGTCAGTGTAGTGTCAAATATTCTTTTTCGCTTATCATATACATCAAACATGAAAAATCTGAATCACTTTTTCCATGTGGAAAAGACATCTGTTTGATGTACCCATGTGTCTTTATTAGCACTTGTTCTCGATAGTATTTCCTTTTGTTAAGGCTAGACTTCTTCTGCCGTGTTGGTGTAGAAGTTGCAGCTTCTTTTCTTGGATCCCTAAACTAATTCAGAGCCAGTGACAAATGCCAGTGCCTCAAGTTTATTTGAGGAGCCCCTTGAGGAATACTTTGTATTGTGCATTCAGGATTAACAGTATTGGGGTGGTCGCTCATGCACCCACATTAAAGCTGATTTCAACCCTCAAAACATTCAAAGTGATCACATGGCATAAGTAGCAATCCACAAATATCATAACATTTTTCATGCTAGAAATGTTCTGCTGCAGTTTTGATGTGAATGGTGGTACCATGGCACTCATCAATGCACAATAAAATGATGTCAGAAGCATACTGTCCATCATTTCTCAGATGAAAATAGGGACATCCTATTTAACAGCAACAACAACATTTATGCTCTGCCCATCTGACTAGGTTGCCCCAACCACTCCGGGCGGCTTCCAACATATATAAAAACACAATAAAACAGTAAACAGTGGGGGGGGGGACTTCCCTTCACAGGGCTGCCTTCAGATGTCTTCTGAAAGTTGTTTACTGTTATACCTCGTCTCCCAAACACCTTGGGAGTCGAACATTTCGGCTCCCAAATGATTGAAAACCGGAAGTGTTCCAGTTTTCAAACATTCTTTCAGAAGTCGAATGTCCAATGGGGCTTCTACGGCTTCCAATTGGCTGCAGGAGCTTCCTGCAGCCAATCAGAAGCCACACTTTGGAAGTCGAACATTTTAGAAGTCAAATGGACTTCTGGGACAGATTCTGTTCAACTTCCGAGGTATGACTGTAGTTACTTATCTCCGTGGCTCAGGGGGTCACATAACTCCATACCCTCCAATATTTCTCCAATGAAAATAAGGACATCCTATCATACCCTCCAACATTTTTCTGATGAAAATTGGGACATCCTAAGGAAAAGCGGGATATTCTGAGATCAAATCAGAAATCAGGACAGCTTCTGTAAATCCAGGACTGTCCCTGGAAAATAAGGGCACTTGGAGGGTCTTCAAAGGAGCCCAAAGTTGCTTCTTTGTGATATGGCCAAAAGGAAGACTTGTCACCAAAAAGAGGACACAGGATGTATTGAAGCTGCATGTACCAATTTACATCTGCAGCTGCATATTTGGAATTCATTGCTTTAGAAGTACAATTCTTCTCATAGCAAGGAAGACTCTCACCCAACTGACCTGTGTGCCTGCTCAGTCGGCTGTTCAGAAGCTAACTGTTGATGGGCAGCTTCCAGGCCCCTGCTCTCCCCTCTTCTGACTCTTATCTTTGAGCCATATTTCAATAGAGATCTGTCCTCTGTCAAGGAGGACATATGGCTACTCAGATAAAAGGATAGAGCAGAAGCCCCAGTGCAAGTGCAAAAATTGTGATATTTAGATCTTGTTTCTCTATCTGAAATGGCACCAGGCCATGGTACAGAAAAATGTATATGAATAATTTCATCAATAGCCAATTACTCAATCGGCTATTGATGAAATTATTCATTTTTCCCCGCTTTTGGCATAAAACAGGATGATGTTTCCACTAGATTCAAACTTTGTCTGTTGATTGAAGAGATCCGTGTTTGTTTGTGCCATTTTCATCTCTTGGCGAAAGCTGAAGGTACAGTCAATTAAGAAGCTAATAAACCAGGCTCTCCCTGAAAATCTGACATCTCATGTCATAAAAATAGCAAAGCTACTTGTGTGCTAGATACTTAAAAGAGAGCTGGCTAGGTATTCATATCTGATTGTGATTAGAATAATACGATTGTTACTTAACACCAAGAAAACTAGCGCTAATATGCCCAGGAACCTCACCAAAATACTGGAGAGGGTGCGCCTCCACAGGCACATACCTCCACATGTGGTGGGAGTGCCCCAAAATCCAACTATTCTGGACAACAGCCATACAAGAGAAATATGTAAAATAACTAAGCAAGTATTAGAAATCACCCCAGAATTGGCCCTACTAAACATCTTCCAAGACAATAATGGCCATTTACACCACAAAGAACTCATAACCCACTTACTTTCAGCAGCCAGAAACACCATAACCAGACACTGTCAGGAGTAAGCATGGACCAGTGGTACCAAATAGTACGGGAAATAGCCTTACTAGAAAAATTAACCAATAAACTGAAACTGACATCGGTATGGCTCCCCTTTATCACATACACAGCCCAACAAGACAATGACAAAAATCCTCCAACAGCATACAAATCAATATGGCTAACCTGATCCAAAACACACATCCGCACTCACACATGAAAACAAAGATCACCACAGCCAATCACAAACAAACAACCACACCCTAGGCCAGGGGTCTGCAACCTTTAAGACAAAAAGAGCCACTTGGACCCGTTTCTGAAGGAAAAAAAACTTGGAGCCGCAAAACTCGTCATTATAAAAATAACTTTTTTGTCACTTTTTTATTATTTCTTTGTTTGACCCCTCAGAATTACTCCTCCGCATAGAAATAAACGTTAAATTAACAAGTTACCTTTTTTTGTGTGTGTGTTCCTCACTCCCCTTCAAAACAGTGACCAGCGTACATGCCCCCTTTCAATGCAGTGACCAGCGTACATGCCCCTTACAATGTAGCGGGCAGGCAGGAAGGTGACGTCGGGACGGTGCGTGACTAACGCACGCACTGCCCCCATGCGACGTCACAGCCAGTACAGCACCCGCCACAGTGGGGAGTGTCGGGGTGCACAATGCGCCTCCTCCCCTCACTAGTATCCGCCCCAGAGCCGCGGCAAAGGTGTAAACGAGCCACATGCGGCTCCGGAGCCGCGGGTTGCAGACCCCTGCCCTAGGCCATCCCCAACCTCTCTCACCACCAAAGGAACACAAGTGAATAGCAGAGAACCTGCACAAGCGACGCTGACACAAAAGCCCAAATATATTAATAGAAATAGAAAAAATTGCCACCCGACCCCACCCCCACTCCCACTCACCTTCCCCGCCCTCCACCTCTTTCCCCCTTTTCTTCCTAATGTCTCAACAAATGAAACTGATCTGTAAATAAGGTTACTTGGGGGGGGGGGGGAGAGAGACATTGCACATACTTTTGTAAACCAAGAAAATCTTTAATAAAAATACATTTAAAAAAAGAATAATACGATTGACTGTGTTTTTACTGGTCTGTATAGAAGTTTACCCTTTTTACAACTCTCTAACAAACATTTCTCCAGCAACAGAAGCCTCAGCTCTTCAACCTGTTTCATGTAAAATATGACAGACAATTAGTTTTTCAAAAGTCACATTAATTTGATTGGGATGTTTTGTGCAACAAGCCAACTTCCCCCTAAGATCAGGCTTTTTGCAAGAAGGAAAGTGACAGAAAAATCCAGTGGAATGTGTGGAATAGCACTTGCTTTAATGCAACGTCTTCAGGGTTTCAGATGGACCTTCTACACACCAAGTGCATTGTGGTTGGACAAGTAGTGCAAAGCCATTGTCTCAGCCATGGTGACATTTTGTTTCTACTATTTTGTCTTTTAGATAGACAAAAACATGGCCTAAATAAGTAAAAATGAGACTGCAACTGCACAAAAGTGACTTGGGAGCTGCTTCTCAAATCCTGATGTGATCTTTTCTGCAGTGAAAATGTTTTAACAAAATAACTACAGTCTGGTAAGAAAAAAAGGCCAGGTTATTGTAGTACATTAAATACACACAGAGAGACTTCTATATGAACTTTCTCAAAGCAGTTCTATACATTTCAGACAGTACGGACAACGCAATGGATTTTATGCTTCTAAAAATCGTATGAGTGCATTTAAAAGATGTCCACCTTCATGGAAATAAAAATATTGTCTGAAAGGATTCTGTAGGAGGTTGTTTGATAAATCTACAAGGTACTAACATTTCAGTGTAAAGAGTTTTTAGCTGTTAATCATAAGCCACCAGTACCAATTTGTCTGTCAACAGATGTCATACTTCTCTCGCCAATGAGACAAAAAGTGAAATAAAACTGAGTATCATGATCCAGAAACAAAACAAGACGTGTCTAATCTCTTTGAAGAAAACATAATCTCGTTTAGTCTGTTTTTTATATATACCTTTGGAAGGTTACTTTCTTTAAGCCCAGGCGGTGGAAGTTAAGAGCACCATACTTAGTACAGTTTGAGCTGAGACACCTTGTCAGTGTTAGACCGCCTGCTCCTAGCCAATTGCATCTCAGAGACTTCTACAGTCTTGGCTCAACAGCCCACTCAATTGAGAGAGTGTGTTGTGTATTACATATTTACATTAGGAACTGTTAGCTGCTTGTTTGATCTGGCACATACTGCTCATGTGATGCACCACTTTACATGGAAGTTGATACTAGAATCAACAGTCTGATTCCAATCTGCGCCACAGTGTAAACACCCTTCTCTGCAATATCTTATCTCTCGAGTAGGAATAACAATATTGCATGTGACAGTGAAGTGTTTAGATACAATTTCCCCAAAGTGATATACAAAGACAGACTTCTCAATTCGGTTTTGCCAGTGTAAGGAAGCAAAACTTGCCAGCTGCTTGAGATAGAGCCTTGGGGGAGGGTGGGCTTAAATAAATCATTTTTATATAATGCTCAAAATACTCCTGTTTGATTCAGGCAACAATTCTATACACACTGACCTGGGAATACGTCCCATTGAACTCAATGGAGCTTACTTCTGAGTAGACCTGTGCAGGATTGCACTGTTGGAGTAGTAACACTAGGGTTGTTAAAGTGGGTTCACTCAGCCAAATGAAGTGCTGATTCATTCCTACTAAGTTATTTTTTTTAAATGCATTTTGTGTACTTTCTGTTTAAAGAACAAGAGATTCCCACTTTTTTTTAGCATAGAAAAATATTTGATAAAAAACAGCTGGGGGCAGCTGGAGCCCCTCAAAAACTCCTAGTGCTCCAGACTGCATCCAATTCACCCACACCACTCTGCTTAACTAAATTGCTTCTGATGAGTTCTTCAAGAACCCAGCGACCTCTTCGTATGCCCCATACATCTTTAACTGCTAGATTTTAACTTCTACTGCTGTGATCACAGCAGATTGCTTAAAGGATTGGAGCAACAGGTAATGTGCAGCACAACTGTGTGTGTGTGTACACACACACACACATTAAGTTCAATGGGACTTACTCTCAGATAAGTGTCTGTAGAGTTTAGCCATAAATTGATGTCATGGACTGGCTGTATACAGAGGAGTGATGGGAGGCACCAGCTGAGGAAACCCCAAGGGGAAGAAGCTCAGAGTCAGGGGATTGGTGGTGGGATGATGATGAGCGGTCAGAGGGAGAAGACTGGGAAGAGGAGGTGTCAGAAGCTGAAGAAGCAACAGGGTTTAGTGAGCAGGAAGAGGCTGGGGCAGAGGGCAATCCAGACTCAGAGGCAGGAGAGGTGGGCGAAGAGGCAGAGTGGAGGCAGCAGGGCCAGCTTACCCATAGGTGCTAAGGGTGTGGGGCACCCGGGTGCCAGGCTCTTAGGGGCGCCATGCCGAGCGTCCGGGGCCGAGATTTGGAGTCCAGGGATTGAAGAACCGGGCCAGCCGACAGCCGCTGCTGAGCAGAGCAGAGCCTGTCGGAGTGCTGCAGGCTTTTCTGCTGCGGGCACTGAGGCAGCCGGCTGGCTCCGCCCTCCTGCGTGCCTGGGATTGGTGGGCTGTTGAGAGGCCCACCCAGTGGACGCATGCTGCTCACATGAGGCGCGCAGCTTCCCTCGCAAGCCTCTGCAGGAAATGCTCTCCTCCCTCCACCCGCAGAGGCATGGGAGAGAGTTGCTCAAGAAATTGTGGGCACTGGGCAATTTTTTGCACCCCCGCGCTGCCTATGCTAAAGACGGCCCTGGGAGCCAGGCTGCAGAAGAATCCAGGGAGTCTCCCCCTCCTGCTATCGCCAGATTCCCTCCCCACTGATCTCCCAGAACACGCAGAGAAATTAAGAAGATGGAGCAACGAATGGGAAGGATCTGCTTGGGGGAGGAGGAGACTTCAAGAGTGATGGGAAGGCCCTCAGTCCTCACAACTGCTTCTTTTGGACAAGACCTACTGGGAAGGGATGCTGAGACTCAGCGGCGTAGCGTGGGTTGTCAGCACCCGGGGCAAGGCAAGTAATTTGCGCCCCCTAACCCGGGGCAAGGCAAGTAATTTGCGCCCCCTAACCCCTAACCTGCCGCCGCTACCAGCTTCTTCTTGCTGCTGCCTGGTCTGGTCTGGTGTGGTTCTCTCCCGCGCTCAGCGCTGCGCTGGGCGGCCACTGCACTGTCCCTCCCCCAGATAGTCCCTCGCTCTCTCTCCGCACCGCACGCCTGGCACCCACCCCCTCCACAGTGGGCGGTGACCCAGCGGCTCGGATTCGCACAGCCAGCACTGCAGTGAGAGAGAGTGAGTGAGCCAGGTAGGGGCAGAGAGCTGCGAATGCGAGCGCCCCCCCCCCCCAGATGTTGCGCCCGGTGCGGCCAGCCCCCCCTGCACCCCCCACGCTACGCCACTGCTGAGACTACTCCCTCTGTTAATGGTGAGCCCCCAGCCCAGAAAAGCTTTTGGAGAACTTATCCTCTCTCTGGATAAATTGGGTGAAATGCCAGCCCATGTTTTCTGTGGAGAATTTTGAGAGGCCATTTCTGCACTGCTCCAAGTATCATAGAATCATAGAGTTGGAAGGGACCTGGAAGACCAGCTGGTCCAACCCACTGCAATGCAGGAATATGCAGCTGGATCAAGCCTTGGTGTTATCAGCACCACGCTCCAACTAACTGAGCTACCCAGCTGACATATTGGCTCTAGCAAATATGACAAGATCTAGACACACCTTTTAGATACAAGGAAACAAATTTGCCTAAGCATCTTCAGGCAGGACCTATATCAAGGATGAAGAAGAAGAAGAAGAAGAAGAGTTTGGATTTGATATCCCGCCTTTCACTCCCCTTCAGGAGTCTCAAAGCGGCTAACATTCTCCTTTCCCTTCCTCCCCCACAACAAACACTCTGTGAGGTGAGTGGGGCTGAGAGACTTCAAAGAAGTGAGACTGGCCCAAGGTCACCCAGCAGCTGCATGTGGAGGAGCGGAGACACGAACCCGGTTTCCCAGATTACGTGACTACCGCTCTTAACCACTACACCACACTGGCTCTCTGAAGGGACACGGGTGGCGCTGTGGGCTAAACCACAAAGCCTAGGACTTGCCAATCAGAAGGTCGGCTGTTCGAATCCCCATGACGGGGTGAGCTCCTGTTGCTCGGTCCCAGCTCCTGCCAACCTAGCAGTTCGAAAGCACGTCAAAGTGCAAGTAGATAAATAGGTACCGCTCTGGCGGGAAGGTAAACGGCATTTCCGTGCGCTGCTCTGGTTTGCCAGAAGCGGCTTAGTCATGCTGGCCACATGACCCAGAAGCTGTATGCCGGCTCCCTCGGCCAATAAAGCGAGATGAGCGCCACAACCCAGAGTCGGCCACGACTGGACCTAATGGTCAGGGGTCCCTTTACCTTTTTATATCAAGGATGGGGAAACCTCAGGACAGGGGACCAAACACTCTCCAGGCCACACACCTCGCAGGACCGTGGGCAGGGGGCTTCAGGGTCTGGGTCAAGTGTTTCCAAATCCTCGTTGCTTAGTTTGGCCCTTGGCATGGCAGCCATGATAAGTGCACGGTTCCCATGTGTTTTTACCCAGCCAGCTCCTACTTTCAGAGAGTTTATGATCCCTTTTCCAGGGGGTTCAGCGACAGGACAGGAAGGAAGCTCTCAGCTGACAAATCGAAGCACAACTTTTGAACTGAGCTCAAGTTAATTTCTATCTCGATTGCTCTTGCGCAAGATCAATTGCCATTTTCTGTAGGACACACAGGAGCCTTGGGGGAATCGTTGAAGTTAAAGTATGGAAAGGAGTGTCAGTTTCCTGAAACCCTACAGAGAATGTAGAAGCTCTAAAACATAGCTCAATGCATGTTTCTCTTTGCATTCTTGATAGTGAAAAGGCCTTTGTTCAAAATTATAGGGAAATATCACATTAAAGAGAGTGAATACTTTGGGGACTAATGTCTTTATCTTAGAAATATGGCTCACATGGTGCGCCAAGATAACTAAAAAATTAGATTATTTGCCTCTTGAGAGTAGCATCAAACTATAGCTGGTTAGAGACCTTTAAATCTTGCTCCACAATTTCCCCCCAAAATGTATTATCTCCCAAAGGGTTATTTTTGCTTGAATTATGCTCTTTGGTTCCCTTTCCTCATTTTTCACAGCATCACATGTGCGCGTACACACACACACACACACACACACACACACACACACAGTGTATTTATTTATTTGTTGTGTGCTGACTGCAAGATACTACATTATGTTCTGTGAAGGAAAAAGAAAATCTGCACTCATATCCTTGACAAGGAGAAGTGAATACTGGGAGAATCCAGTGCAATTGCAGCCAGATATCTGCGAGGCATTACAGTAGCAAGGGATTTGGGTGGCACAGATAACCTCCATGTTGTGGTGTGTGTGGGGGGGGGAGTTTTTTCAGCTACACCCTCATCCTTTATTCAGGCAACCAAGAGGCAGTATCGCAGCAGAGGACGGTTCTCTATTGAAGTCTGGCTTAAAGATAAAAGAGTCAGAAGAGGGGAGAGCAGGGCCTGGAAGCTGCCCACCAACAGTTAGCTTCTGAACAGCCAACTGAGCAGGCACACAGGTCAACTGAGTGCAGTGGCATAGCGTGGGTTGTCAGCACCCGGGGCAAGGCAAGTAATTTGCGCCCCCTAACCCATGGATTTGCGTCCCCTAACCCGTGGATTTGCGCCCCCTAACCCTAACCCCCAGATGTTGCTCCCGGTGCGGCCGCCCCCCCTGCACCCCCCACGCTACGCCACTGGCTGAGTGAAAGTCTTCCTCGCTATGAGAAGAACTGTATTTGGATAGCAATGAATTCCAGATCTGCAGCTGTAGATATAAATTGGCACATGCAACTTCAATGCAAACCTGTTTCCTCTTTTTTGGTGACACGTCTTCCCTTTGGCCACATCACAAAGGAGCAACTTTGGGTTCCTTTGACGATCCTTCAAGTGCCCTTATTTTCCAGGAACAGTCCTAGATTTACTGAAGCTGTCCTGGTTTCTGATTTGATCCCAGAATGTCCTGCTTTTCCTTGTTGTTGTTGTTTAGTCGTTTAGTCGTGTCCGACTCTTCGTGACCCCATGGACCAGAGCACGCCAGGCACTTCTGTCCTCCACTGCCTCCCGCAGTTTGATCAAACTCATGCTGGTAGCTTCAAGAACACCATCCAACCATCTCATTCTCTGTCGTCCCCTTCTCCTTGTGCCCTCCATCTTTCCCAACATCAGGGTCTTTTCCAGGGAGTCTTCTCTTCTCATGAGGTGGCCAAAGTATTGGAGCCTCAGCTTCACGATCTGTCCTTCCAGTGAGTGCTCAGGGCTGATTTCCTTCAGAATGGAGAGGTTTGATCTTCTTGCAGTCCATGGGACTCTCAAGAGTCTCCTCCAGCACCATAATTCAAAAGCATCAATTCTTCAGCGATCAGCCTTCTTTATGGTCCAGCTCTCACTTCCATACATCACTACTGGGAAAACCATAGCTTTTACTACACGGACCTTTGTTGGCAAGGTGATGTCTCTGCTTTTTAAGATGTTGTCTAGGTTTGCCATCGCCTTTCTCCCAAGGAGCAGGCATCTTTTAATTTCGTGACTGCTGTCACCATCTGCACTGATCATGGAGCCCAAGAAAGTAAAATCTCTCACTGCCTCCATTTCTTCCCCTTCTATTTGCCAGGAGGTGATGGGCCCAGTGGCCATGATCTTCGTTTTTTTGATGTTGAGCTTCAGACCATATTTTGCGCTCTCCTCTTTCACCCTCATTAAAAGGTTCTTTAATTCCTCTTCACTTTCTGCCATCAAGGTTGTGTCATCTGCATATCTGAGGTTGCTGATATTTCTTTTCCTTAGGATGTCCCTATTTTCACCCAAGAAATTTTGGAGGGTATGGAGTGTGACACCCCCCCAAACCAAGGAGATAAGTTTGCTCACCCCTTTTGGTGCAGCAGTGTTGCAGGACGGCAGAGGCTCCACTGGGGCCCCAACAAGCGAACCATGGCTTGGTGCCCTTCCTGGTAGGGGGGTTGGGGTGCATAAGCTCCCACCACCAATCAGGAGCCGGATCCTGGCCTGTACCCTGCTTTGACAAATGGGGATGCAGGCTGGGACTTGGGCTGTGCCAGGGGGCGGAGCCAATGGAGTGGGAAGGCTTCTCTTGGATCCGCCCCCTGGCCATTTAAGCAGCCTGCACCTGAGGTACTACATGTTTGTTCCTTCGTTGGGTTTCTTGCTTCGCCTCTCCGTCAGGTTCTGCTTCATCTCTCTGTCAAATTCTGTTGCCGTCCTTACCATGCGAACCAAGGAGATAACTATACAGCCTTTAGAAGACATCTGAAGGCAGCCCTGTATAGGGAAGGTTTTTTGATATTTAATGTTTTATTATGTTTTTATACATGTTGGAAGCCTCCCAGAGTGGCTGGGGCAACCCAGCCAGGTGGGCAGGGTATTATTGTTATTGTTATTATTATTGTTATTATTATTATTATTATTATTGAATAGGACTTCCCTATTTTCACTGGAGAAATGTTGGAGGGTATGTCACATTTCAAGGAAACATTTTAGCCAGGCAGAAGTGATCAAGGAGTGTGGGGAGAAAAGCTGGTGGGGAACAAGACTTGGCGAGAGTCCCGAGAGACACAGAGAAAGGTTTGGCAGGCTGCATTCAGCCTCCAGGGCTCGTGTTCTGTGCCACTGCTCCCTGTGATAGTTACGTGCAAAACCTGGCACTTAAAAAGAAAGGTCTTTTGCAAAAGAGATTGGAAGAGATACCGGCACCAAGAATATAAACCCCTATCATTGAAGGGTGTTCTCGAAGCTACCAGCATGAGTTTGACCAAACTGTGTGAGGCAGTGGAAGACAGAAGTGCCTGGCGTGCTCTGGTCCAGGGGGTCACGAAGAGTCAGACACGACTAAACGACTAAACAACAACAACAACATTGAAGGGAAATTTGTTCTTCAAGATAGAAAAACTGCTTCTGGAAACCTTCCTGTTCTTTTCGATGAACCTCATGATTCAGAAGCTGCTGCTGTCCATTCCTGCCAAGTCCAGGGCAAATCAAGACCAGAACTAGCACGACAGGTTCCAATACCTGTGAACTTTTACCTCCATAGTTAATGACAAAAGTGATTTAGATATGAGGGGAGGAAAAGAAAAGCCGGGGAGTGAACTCTCTGTCTGGTCTTAGCAACGAAGACTGGTCAGCTAACTGTCAAACCTGTCTGCAGGAAGACCTGCTTTCTGATTTGCATTGTTCTATCAAAATCCCAGGTTTAATTATATACATAATAAAATGCTTGACCACGAGAGTCCCTGGGCAGCCTTTGGCAAATTCCTCAGCCTAACGTCAGTCTGAGGGTTGCTGTGAGGATAAATGAAAAAGACTTGCAAAGCATTTGGCACAGAGAAATTAAATACAGTTATTGCAATGGTTTTAATTTGGCTATTACAATCTGCTTTAAAGAAAGGAACAGAGTGGGAGTTGTCTTCCACCCAAAGTTAAAGCAAAACAAACCTTCCTGAAGTGTTTCTTGCAGCACCATTGTGTTACCATTGGCAAATACTTGTTACCAGATGGCTCCAGCACCCATGCCTTTTATTATTATTATCCCCACCCCCTGCCAATATCAGATTTCTCTGCCTTGACATCTGATGAGCCATCTTAAAATCAAAAATATGTTCCGTATAATGACATTGCCTGAAACAAGGGCCCAATAATCAGTGTCCGACCCTCAAGGTCACCTGGTCAGCTTGTGATTACAGCAGCAGCTTTCCTGCTTGCTATTGTCCTATGTCTGTGGCAGGTCAATGGAAAAAAATGTGCTTTAAACACCATAGTGTCTGATTGTGCAATTCCTAAATCAGTGTCATTGATTATTCACACCGCCGGACTGCTCAAAGCTGGGGAAGTAATTAGGGCTTTTTGTGTGGATTATCCACCAAGAAAAGGTCAAATAACTACAAACAGTGCCAGAAAACAGGAGCCACCAAGGACCTCGGTCTCCGTGATCGGTTAAGAAATGCTCAAGCAGGGGCTTGATAATGATGTGCTTATGCCAGGTTCTGCAGAATTTGATCATTCTGTCATAGAAATCCAATGAAGCATGAGTGATGGTTCCTTTCCCCCTGGAAGCTTGCTTTAGGTCCCCAATGCCCATCAAACAAGTTTGTCACGCCAAACTTGACTGAGAAGAATTTAAAAGGCAGTTTTTGTTCCGAAGGGAAATCCGAATATATATATCCATGCGTGTACATTAAAGTCATTCGTTGTCAAGTGACGTTCATTTCTAATTCAGAGAAAGGCCGTAATTATCTTTTCTTGATATGCAAGCTGCTTTAGCCGTCTCCTCCTTTCCTGCTTCTTATTACCCGTCCTTCACTGTAGTGAATCCAAATATCTATTTCAAAATAGTCATCTGTAAAAAGGATCGGTGTCTGCAAATTACATTTCCCCTTCTACTGATATGCAATAGAAATAGGTGTGGATGTGTAACAGAATCTCTGGCACCTCGTCACATTTACATAGGGGATCATAACACAGATACGACAGAATTTAAACCTGGGTCTGTCTTAATGGGAGAAAGAAGAAGAAGAAGAAGAGGAGGAGGAGGAGGAGGAGTTTGGATTTGATACCCTGCTTTATCACTACCTGAAGGAGTCTCAAAGCAGCTAACATTCTCCTTTCCCTTCCTCCCCCACAACAAACACTCTATGAGGTGAGTGAGGCTGAGAGACTTTAAAGAAGTGTGACTAGCCCAAGGTCACCCAGCAGCTGCATGTGGAGGAATGGGGAAGCGAACCCGGTTCCCCAGATTACGAGTCTACCGCTCTTAACCACTACACCATGCTGGCTCTAGGTGGTGGTGTCTGATTTAAGGGGCATGGGGATGTGACCCCTCCATCTTCCTGTGCCTTCCTTTCCTCCCTGCTGGTCTGTGAATGTACACACAACATTGCCCACCATTCACATCTATCCCGTAGTTTCTTGAGAAACACTGTGTTTTGATGGGTTTTCTTCCAAACGAGCGTTACATTTGAAAATGTAAACCATATGAAGGCATCCACATACCCTCTCTGCCCACTGGTGTGGACAAACAGGGTGACTTGAAAAACACATCCAACCGTACTGATATGTACGCCAAAGTACAAGTGTGATTTGAAATGCAGCAAGAGGGAAAAACCTTGCTGTGTTTCCAGATAGTAATGTGTACACAGCCTCAGTCTGTTGCTCCAGACACTCTGCCCCCAATCTAGGCTTGCTCCAAATAATGGAGCCAGTACATCAGGCTGCCAGAGGTGAACTAAGGAGGGGGAAAGTTCTGCGCTCCTTTTGCTCTGATAACCAGGGCACCCTATTTGCAACTTTTAAGTGGGTCTAACATAATCATGCCTAGTTTCAGCCTGAGAGTCTTTCGCGTTGCCACTCAGACAGGTTTTCACCCGTAAAAAATGCTGGCGTTGTTTTAAATGAAATTCTTCCGTTGCTGTAAGAGTTATTCTGTGTTGTGATTTACACATTGTAATCCTGCTTCTGAAGCACACTTCTTAGCACCCATAACTTTCCTATCAAAATCTGCATTCTGTCATGGAGTGAAGCTTTCTTTCAGCAGGCGGCCCGAGCGCAGGGCATGGAGAGGGTGCCGTACATCAATGCACCCTTTTAGAACACAAAGCAATGATGTATTCAATTAGGTTGGAAATAAAACTTCTCAGCTTCCTTATCATAAATCTTTTAGTAACCTGCCTGCATCACACGTTCGCTGAGGAAATAATACATGTCGTTCAGACTAAGGGGCTATTGTAGATTGCTGAGGGAATCATGAAATTCTGGAGGTTTCAGCAGTCCTGTGAAACCTTGCGACCAAGTAAGTGTACAAATTAGAAAAGGATGTAATATGTGACTAATGATATCTCTTGGGATACCTTTGGAGCTTATGCTTACTGTTATGGTCATGGGGCCCATGTAACCTGCAGGAGTTGAAAAGAAATGCCCCAGTAAAATGAAAGCACCTCTCCGTTCATTAGATGTGGCTGTAATTTAAGCTCAGAAGGCATTTTCTTTTCTTCTTTTTTGTCATTCCTCATGTTTTCTGGAATTCTGGTGCTTCAGCGCCTAATAAAAGCGGCAGACATCATGAGAACATAATCTACCGTTCCTGTAAAACACATTTACACCTCGCCATCTGCAGAAGCACCACGGTCTGAATAGCAGCCTAATTCACCCCAGATGGCACTTTAAAATGAAGCCTTGCAGAGGAGCTACTGTTTAGATTTTGTGATGGTCACACACTCTGCGAATCCAAGCGCTGTCAGTGAGTGATAAGTATTAGAAAATACACACACAATCTAAGGCTTTCCACCATGCAGATTGCTCAATCCCTAATTTTTTTGGAGAAAGCATCTTGTGGTGACACAGAAATAATGGGCCTTCTCTGTACCTGGGACAAACTTTGAAATGATATTCCCTCTGTTTCTGTCATTGACCAAAAAATATATCTTTTTGCAGAAGCATTTCCCAACATTTATGCCAGCTTTCAATGACCTAAGTATTCTAATTGTGATTCCCCCCTGTTTTATTGTTGTCTTTTATTGATACAGTGATTGCTCCTCTTTTATTGTTGTAAACAACCCTTGGATTTATTTTTAACTGAAAAGCAGTCCAGAAATTACTTTAAATAAACAAGGATTAAGTCCCATTGAAATCAATGGAAGCTGAGCTAGTGGTGGCCAAGTCTCATTCCATTGTTTTCACTATGAGTACTTTTTCCTGGATCATACCCTTGTCAGGGGTGGACATCATGGGTTGGATCCAAAGACTGCAGTCCAAAACACATTTTAGGAGTTAGTTTCATTGATTGTCAGGAACGTGGCCCCCCCAGAGGACAGGGGATGAGTTAGACTCAGAGACTGAACTAAGTGAACGAGGGATCAACTCTGCGGATGATAATTGGCTGACAGAATTGAGAAAGTATTGTCCAACCCCAATTCATGGGGAAGACTCTATTAGCTCTTAAGAAGAGGAAGAGTTGGAAGGCAGCCAGAGCATTGCTAGGCAATCAGCAGATAAGCAGAGGTCTGAGGCTGTGTCGAGTGAGAGTGGGGAGGAGATGGGATGTCAGTCTCTCAGTCCCCGTTCTTGGCATTTGGATAAAATCAGATGGCAACGGAAGGGCAAGGGGAGAAAGGTGGGAGTCTGGCATCTTCCCTGCTGTGGGAGGGGCAAAACTTCAGACTGAACAACAAACGTAAATGCGAGCAGGCAAGAAGCCGGGCTCTAGGTGTGGTTTTTTTTTTGTAAATAAACATACATAAACTTGCTGGGAGTCATTACTTCTTATTGGGGCTTGCTTGCTTGCCAGAGATCATTACATTGATCTCCATAGGGCTTAGTTGTGAGTGCACATGCATAGGATTGTGCATTAAGTTAGTTGAACTTAGATCCCATTGAATCAATGGGATGTAATTGTAACTAGCTCAGTCTGGATATAACCCAATATATTTAATTGCCTATAAGCAGGTGGTCATGGATCTGATGTGCTGTGGGACACAAGGAAGACCAGCCTTTTTGATATTTTAAGGCACTTTCAGAAAGGGGTGTCAACTTGAAGAAGAAGAAGAAGAAGAAGAGTTTGGATTTGATATCCCGCTTTATCACTACCCGAAGGAGTCTCAAAGCGGCTAACATTCTCCTTTCCCTTCCTCCCCCACAACAAACACTCTGTGAGGTGAGTGGGGCTGAGAGACTTCAGAGAAGTGTGACTAGCCCAAGGTCACCCAGCAGCTGCATGTAGAGGAGCGGAGTCACGAACCCAGTTCACCAGATTATGAGTCTACCGCTCTTAACCACTACACCACACCGGCCATATCGGGGGGAGGGGCAAGGTAATCCCCACCCTATGTAACTGATCACAAGATGCAGCACATGCACACAATTAGAATGGTAATGCCCATAATCTTTGGGGGTGGGATGGCCCCCTCAAATATTTTATGGGGGAACTGAAGGGACCTTGGTCTCTAGGAGTTGACTCCTGTGCTTTCAGATTACCTGTTTACTGAGCATTCACCCTGATTGGTTTGCAGGGGTAATAGACAACACTGTCCCTTTAGTGAATATTCATTCTGATTTGTTTGCAGGGTGGGGGCGTTAAATGATGTTACATCAAAGGAAGTGCTATCCCATACTGAAGTGTATTTTCCTTACTGTCTTTTTTGGGGGGATGAGAACAGGGTTCATTGTGCAAGATCATCCAATCAACTAGAATGGCACAACTTGAATCTGCAGGCATGTGATTGAACCCCTCCCAAAAACAGCAATGGCCTGGAAGCATCCTTTGACCCAGGAGTGAAGCTTCCAGTGGTGTCAATGGAAACAGTCTCCTGGAGCTAATGGAAATTTGAGAGGACGGAGGGTAATCCCTCTCCACCCGGTCGCAATCCAATTTGGTCACCAAATAACAAAACATGTTTTGATCTTGAGAAGGAGGGAGGGGAATTGTCTAAGCATTTTTCAAGCAACTGTTACGAGCATCAAGAGACACCAGAGCAAAATAAGCACCTGATTTCTGAGCTCCCCAGTTTAGTGTTAAGAAACCAGGTAAGTTGTGCCAGGTACATTATTGTGTGAGATGAACAGCATAGACACACCATTAGAATTATTTCCACTAAGCTCTATAGTGGTTAACCCATATTGAGTGCTATTTGAAAGGCACATCTTCTCTCTCCTTTATTAGGGATGCTTGCACTGTAGCTCAGACTTATGGATCTGTCCAGAGGGAACAATCTCATAAAAATAAGATTTGTACCTTTGTGTCGTCTCATTCCAGTCCTTTATAAATTACGGTAACAACATTTTCTGCAGCGGCATTTAGGAAGACAGAGAGGTCAATGGTTGCTCTGCAAGCAGAGAAAACTGTCCTGTTGATGTGATGGACTGTGAACTTGGGGGGAATGCAGAAGACCAGCTTTTGATATGGTTAATGTGGGAAGTTTGCCCCCTTCTTAAATGTTGTTTACTTTTGGAGATTCACCTGTTGAGTGAGATAATAGAGCAACCGAATAATATTCATCCAGCCAGCATGTTCCATGGTGAGAGATGAGGTGAGTTGTAGTCCAAAACATCTAGAAGACACTAAGTTGGGTGGCGCTGTGGGTTAAACCACAGAGCCTAGGGCTTGCTGATCAGAAGGTCAGCGGTTTGAATCCCCGCGACAGGGTGAGCTCCCGTTGCTCGTTCCCTGCTCCTGCCACCCTAGCAGTTCAAAAGCACATCAAAGTGCAAGTAGATAAATAGGTACCACTCCAGCGGGAAGGTAAACAGTGTTTCCGTGCGCTGCTCTGGTTTGCCAGAAGCGGCTTAGTCATGCTGGCCACATGACCTGGAAGCTGTAAGCAGGCTCCCTTGGCCAATAAAGCAAGATGAGCGCCTCAACCCCAGAGTCGTCCGCGACTGGACCTAATGGTCAGGGGTCCCTTTACTTTACCTTTACAGAGGAGGAAAAGTAAGCAGGGGTAGAGCATGGGTAATGGAATATTTAAAATGCAATTGTATATGCATGTGCAGAACAATTTGATGCATGTTTTCTCAGAAGTAAGGCTCATTTATTTAGTTGTGGCAGGTGCTGCTTGGTAAGTTTATATAGGGCTGCAGCTCTAGCCTTCATCCCAGTGCAAGGTTAAGTCAAAGGTGACAGAAGTGGTTCGTTGAACTCAGGGGGCATGTAAAGAAGTACGTGGAAAACTAGATCTATGGCAATTATAGAGAAGCACTCTAAACAGAAATGAAGGGAACCAAATCAACCATCTCGAACGAGAAACACTCAGATACTGAAACGCAGCTAATGAATCCTATACTTGGTGGAGACAGCTGCACGAACGCTCCCTCCCAGGGCTGGAAAGGGGTTTGTTGAATGTCTGGTTTGCTGGTAAAACTGAATTACTGTGTTGTAAAATGATGCATGTTGAAAAAGTGTGTCACCAACGTGAAAAGTTTGGAAAGCTCTGCTCTGAAGCAACGGCTTGTTCTTTGAATTTTCCGGCCTAATGTTGTGCCTTCATCATGCTGTGGACTTGCTGAGCTATAATAACCTGCGGAGGGAGAGCCCAGGCAAGGATAGAATGTGCTGGGTAAGGGAGCTGACTGAACAGTTTCTCCCAGTGACAATCATTTGGATTCATAAATATTTTACAAGTGCAGCTTTCAGATCACTAAATTTTACTGCCACATTAATGTGACTTGCAAATTTACAGCATGGGCATTTGTGGGTTGTGAATGTCGAATGTATGAGAAAGATGTCAGTAAAAATTTTATGTTTTGAAGTGGTATCCCTTGTACAGTACAGCCTAACACACACACACACACACACACACACACACACACACACACATATATCACAGCTGTGTTTCTAGTATAATGTTACAATTCATCAGGTCCTAATTCCATTGCAAAGAACCATAAATATCTCCTGCACAACACACTCTGTGCTGTTAGAAAATATTTGCACGTCTGAGGATCAGAAGGAAGTGTCACAAAATATTTGCATAGAATGCAGTCTACTTTCTTTGACCCTTACTATATTTTGTTGTCAGTGCTCCTGGAATTTTAAAAAGATAGCTGTATAAGTTGAAATCATCTGTAGACATGGCAATGTATTTCAAGAAACGCTTTTAGTTTCTGCTCAGTGACATTGATGTAAATGAATATTGGGAAGAAAAGGCTGGAGAGAAAGTGTGTTCAGCACCATCTTACTCATGAGTATGTGTGAAAATTTCAGTGGGCATTTATTTTATTTGCATTCTTGTACACTGCTTTTAATCAAAATGGACCTCAAAGCAGCACACATCAAAACAAAACAGAGCACTAAGGGTTGTGAGAAACAGTAAAAATACAGTTAAAAATCAACTGAAGAATTGATGTTTTTGTTGTTGTTGGCCTCCGTCTGTCTCGAGAGACTATGGAGTATGCCTCAGGGGGTGAAGTCAAACCGCTGTACTAGCAGCACCAAAGTGAATTCCCCAGGGCACAAGTCTGAGCAGTGCGTAGGGACGTTCTGGGCTGCCCAGACAACAAGACCCCCTTCTTGGGCTTGCTGCTGTGGTCCAAAGGAAAGCAGAGCAATATGCGGCAGCTAAAAAAGCCAATGCAATTCTGGGCCTCATCAATAGGAGTATAGCATCTAGATCAAGGGATGTAATAGTGCCACTGTATTCTGCTCTGGTCAGACCTCACCTGGAGTACTGTGTCCAGTTCTGGGCACCACAGTTCAAGAAGGACACTGACAAACTGGAACGTGTCCAGAGGAGGGCAACCAAAATGGTCAAAGGCCTGGAAACGATGCCTTATGAGGAACGGCTAAGGGAGCTGGGCATGTTTAGCCTGGAGAAGAGGAGGTTAAGGGGTGATATGATAGCCATGTTCAAATATATAAAAGGATGTCACATAGAGGAGGGAGAAAGGTTGTTTTCTGCTGCTCCAGAGAAGCGGACACGGAGCAATGGAGCCAAACTACAAGAAAGAAGATTCCACCTAAACATTAGGAAGAACTTCCTGACAGTAAGAGCTGTTTGACAGTGGAATTTGCTGCCAAGGAGTGTGGTGGAGTCTCCTACTTTGGAGGTCTTTAAGCAGAGGCTTGACAACCATATGTCAGGAGTGCTCTGATGGTGTTTCCTGCTTGGCAGGGGGTTGGACTCGATGGCCCTTGTGGTCTCTTCCAACTCTATGATTCTATGATTTTATGATTCCATGATGATTGGCACCAGCAGCTGTTAATGGAAATGTCACTTAGATTCCAAGTAGCACCAGGAGTTTGCACCAAGTTACTGTTTTACTGTTGGGATTGGGTTTGCTGGTAATCTTGCCAGTTCTCAGCCTGACCTTTGAACTGGCAGTGATCTCCGCTGTCTCTCTGAGGTTTGCAGATAGTAGACACTGTATCAATGTGTCTGAACCTTAAAATCATCCACCCAGGAATACCCAGAGAAGAGCAAACCCCAAAAGCAATTTAAGAACTACGGAGGGTGAATAGCATGAAGAAAATAGGAGATGAATAATTTTTTTGCTGCCATTTTGTACTGGCACTCACGGCACTTTTTGCAAGATGTGTGCCAGAAATTTTTAAAACAAACATGTTTTCCCATGTTTGCTCTAGAAGAACGAAGTATACCAGATGGAGTGGATAGTCTCAGCTCATATTTATGTGAAATGGACTTCTGTGAATAGGTCTTACTGCCCTGTCATCCTTCACATACTGCAGCTTGTAAAGTGGCTATGAGAAATCAGATGCTCAATACAGTCAGTGGATAAAAGCAGACAGGAACAGACAGGTATGAAGGACTGCAAAGGTAGCATTGCAGACGTCAAACAAAACACCCCACCCACCTTTATCAGGAAAGTTGAATTATGGCTGTTCAAGCTCCCAACCCCCATTTTTATCAAAGGATTCAGTAAATCAGAAAAAAAAATGTTTTTAAAGGATGGCTGAGTAAACATTTGTTTTAGAATCTGCAAGCAGTTTTAAGGCCTATGAGCTCCCTAAGCTGGAAAATATTAATCTGACATTTAGCCCCTGCATCTTCCCCTATTTCCAGAGGCTAAAATGCTCGCATTTATATATTCCTGTGTGGTTAAGCCTTTGAGAAACAACAACTTGCTACTTGATATTACATGTGTATACATTCTAACGTGAAATGAAACATGACTCTAAATGACTTCCAGAGGGGTAGCTGTGCAAGTCTGTTGCAGAAAGAACAACAGAGAGTTTTGTGACACTTGAAAGACTAGCCGTTTTATTGTGGCATAAGCTTCCATGGAATGGGACTGTTTCCTTAGATGCATGGTGTGTTATCCTCAACTGGCAGATACTGTATACACATGAGTATAAATCGGTGTGTGTGTGTGTGTGTGTGTGTAACTGTAAACACTGGGGTCAAATCACCATAATATGCAATAAGTAAAGTCTGTGATAATTCTGTGCAAAGCTTAAGTGTATATTATTATTATTTTTTCATTTCTAGACTGCTTTATATTTTTAGGGGGGGATCTCAAAAGTGGTTTATAACACATTGAAACATCCAGTAAAACAATCCACAATAAAACAATACTGAATACACTCAAATATAAAGTACACATTCAAAGCAATGTAATTAACAGGAAACTAAAATATTATCTTAAAAATTATCCACACTTGCCCATTGACATTGCTGGTGGGTGTATACCAGGAACCCATTAATCTCTTCCTTCTTCACTCACCTGGGGCAGGTGCAGGGAACAAAAGGCATGGATAGTCTAATCAAGGGGAGAGTTTGCAAATGCATAGCAAGGAACCACACCCAGCTTTGTGGACAACAGGATCCGGAATCAATCTAGATTGAAAGAAGCATTTTGAAGAGGTGAGCAGGAATGATTCCGGATTGAGAAAAACTATGTTTTTGTGCTACAAGTGAGTTAGTGTGTACACAGCCCAAATGCGAACTGGACTGATATCAATGCAGGATGTGAAATGCAGGGCAAACATTTGTCTCAATAAATTTTTAGCTATCTGGATAAAATGCTTATGCTGTGTTACTTTCTTTTTTAATTAAGTAGTGCGGAATTGGGGAGTGGCTGTACGATAATGCCACTTGGGCCCGAGAAAAATAACATCTGGTTAAAGAGAGAGCATTTAGCCTGAGTATATGGAACCTTAAATCAGTCAAAAGGGATTATTTACTTCTCTCATAAATCCATGATGATAGCACCATTATACATAATGGGTTGGGCTTTCCTTTGGTCAGCAAAGAGAGAAGCAATGGAAGTAAATGAGCTTTTTTTGTGTGCAGTAATGCAACATATATCTTCATATGGCCTGTAAAGATAGATGTAAATAATAATCTGGCATACTTAAAACTGTAGTGTTATTTGACAGCTGTGTTCTAAGTATATATGCTGGGTTTTATTTATCTGCTTGGTAACATTTTATAACATTGTTTTCTTATTCATTCAGACAACAGTGTTCTGAAGTACTGTACAGTATGAATACGCCCATTTTACAGGTGGAAATCAAAGCCTGAGAGAGCGGGACTTGCCCAAGGCTATCACAGGAATCCTCGGCCATTGGGATTTTGAATTTAAGGTTTGCTGGTCCTTTATTCTCATGTCAGTGTTAATTTCCATGTTATCAACATCTACATCCCAGTTGTTTTTTGGTGACAAAATATCAGCTAGCTCCCTGAGGGGGGAAAAGGGCAGGAGAGAGAGCTCAACGGCAGTGCTGCACCTAGAGGTACCGCAAACCTCTTAAGCTATTTCCAATAACAAGGACTGGGCTTCTAATCAGAGGGGTTGGAAATGCAGGCACTACACAGAGTAGAGCAATTACCAAATTTGTAAATACAGGTGATACTGATCTACAGTTTCCAGGAATGCCTAGAAAACTTTGGACCAACACATTTAGACAAGATGGACCCAGTTAGACACACAAGGGCAATGCAATATTAAAAGATCTACATCCTGCTGATCTCCTTTAAGTGAAAATACTGTGATCATGGTTCTTATTGTTTCCACGTTGTTTTGTTTGTATGCAATTTAATTAAAGAAAATGAGATGTCTGAACCATGTGCCATGAGCTTAGATATCAGTTTGGAGAAGCATTCCATTTTTTTTTCTTAAGTGGGAAGAACAGCATAACAAATTGAGAAGGTCACACAGTTCTCCTTAGGTTACAAATATAAGCTGGTAGATTACACCAAACACACCTTTGCTGGGGTACAAGGGAATATCTCCTGAACAAAGGAAGCTGCCTTAGACGACTGGTACACATGCCTCAGTAGTGTCCGGGGGTGGGTCACCTGTGATTCTCTAGAAGTCATTGGAGTCCAGCTCCCATCAGCCCCAGACAGCATGACCAAAGGCCAAGAATGGTGGGAGCTGTGGAAAAGAAACATCTGGAGCAGAGTTTCCTAAACTTGGGTCTCTGGGTTTTCCCCTGCCCACCCTTTAAGCTGATAGTCAATGACTTTGCTGTGGCTACTGTGATTGCCATTCTTTGAGGTGCTGGGTAGGAATTTGCCCACTGGGCTAATTGGCACTGACCCGGTGGTTTTGCCTACCTCATAGCAATCGTCACCACTGGGTTCGGCATTGGGGCAATCCTTTGTTTTGGATGGAGGGGAGGTTGTAGTCTCTGTCTGCCCCTTTAAATGCTGGGGTATCTTGTTAAAGGGATCCGGGGGGAGTGGTCATGTCTGCGGGGCCAGTCGGGGCCAGGGCCAAAGGCACTCCCCCAGACAGTGGTCCCTGTGGGGGTCACCCTATTTGATGTAAGGAACCCCCGTCTGGATTGACCATGCATCACTTCCGGCAGGCAGGCTGGAAGTATTTTGATTGCCCCATGCCCAAGCCAAACCTATTTCATTTGCATTCAATAAAGTTGTTGCCTGTTTTGACCCCCAAAAAGCAGCCTCATTGGTCTCTTATTTGCATGGGTTGGGGTATAGGGAACCCGACGCCTAGTCCTGCAATGGTGGGAGCTGTGGACCAGAAACAACTGGAGCAGAGTTTCCCAAACTTGAGTCTTCAGCTGTTATTGGACTACAACTCCCATCATCACTAGCTAGCAGGATCAGTAGTCAGGGATGATGGGAATTGTAGTCCAACAACAGCTGGAAACCCAAGTTTGGGAAACACCAGTCTGGAGGGCCACAAGTTCCCCATTCTGAATCTACACAGACTAGTGGCAACCCTTCAGGTTTTAAACAGGACTCCTCCCCGTCCCTACCCAAAAATGCCAGAGACTGAACCCAGGAACAGCCCCTCAGCCTTTCCCCCCTCGCACAGAATCCTTCTGTTTCTCCCCCATTCCCACTGGACATGGCAACTCTCAGTGCAAAATGGCTAATGTGGAATGGACTCATTCGTCACTAGATGCAGCTTTTCGTATCAGAGTATTGCAGCTTGTGGGGGGGGGGGAGGGGGGTGACTGCAGCTGCCAAACCTATTCTTGACATGCATTTGTAAATGCTAATCCTAATGAACACATAGTTCACAGAAATATGAGTGGTTTAATTACTTAAATGTCCTGAGCCCCTTGCATGAAATATGTCTTTCCAGGGGAAAAATATTATTATTGCCAGTCTGAAAACATGCTGATCAAGCAGCTTGGAACAAGTTTACTCACCCTGCTTCACTTGTTGGTTTTATTTATTAATTATTTCCGCAAGATTGCTTGCATCGTTATCTTTAGCACTTCTGTGTACGAAGTTCTTGATAAGAGTTATCTCCGTTAACCTTAGGACAACTCTGATGTTGATATTCCTGTTTCTTTTATCAGGAGCTTCAGCTCAGGAAAAGCAGCCCAACTTAAAGCCACTTTTGGCCTAGGTGTCATAAGCTGAAGGACAGCACTCCAAGTTTACATCCTACATCACACTGCTCTCATAAACCAGGGCAGGGAAACTTCACACCTGGAGGCTGAATGTGGTCCTCCAGGCTGTGGCCTAAACCACTGAGCTTCTTGGGCTTGCTGATCAGAAGGTTGGCAGTTTGAATCCCCATGACAGGGTGAGGTCCCATTGCTTTGTCCCTGCTCCTGCCAACCTAGCAGTTCGAAAGCATGCCAGTGCAAGCAGAGAAATAGGTACCGCTGTGGCAGGCAGGTAAACTGTGTTTTCCTGCGCTCTGGATTCCACCATGGTGTCCCATTGCACCAGAAACGGTTTAGTTATGCTGGCCACATGACCTGGAAAGCTGTCGATGGACAAACACCGGCTCCCTTGGCCTGAAAAGCGAGATGAGTGCCGCACCCCATAGTTGCCTTTGAGTGGACTTAACCATCCAGGAGTCTTTTACCTTTACCTTTTTTCATCCGTGCACACCTCTCTCAAGCCCTGCTTTTCACCCTCCCGAAGTGTTTTTGCCTGTGTGTCACTGAATTCTGATAATGCTCCTGCATGCCTGGATAGAGGGCAGAGAGGTTTGTGTGTAGAAACTGGCCTTCTGCATAAAGGTACAATTTATTCATTGTTCCACCCACTTTTGCCTCTTGCCCTGCCCACCACTAGCATGTGGCCCCCGTGCCCAGCAGAAAAAGGTTCCCCACTCCTGGGTGATGTCAGAATGCAAACATGGTATCAGTTTGCACATGTGCCACTATGTTGATTTCAGCATGCATTCCCATAGAAGGAGATATTGTTTCATATATGATGCTTCTCAACCAGAAACAATAGATTAAAAATTCTGAAGGCATGTATTGAATGGAAAATTAAACACCTGTTCCTGCGAGTGTATTGACTGATAAATGTATTTAGTGGTACAATGCGTGTGTGTGCGCTCTCTCTCTCTCTCTCTCTCTCTCTCTCTCTCTCTCTCACACACACACACACACACACACAGAGCCATAGAATTATGGAGTTGGAAGGGACCTCAAGGATCATCTAGTCCAATGCCCTGCAATGCAGGAAACTCAGCTAAAGCATCCATGGCAGATAGCCACCCAAACTCTGCTTAAAAACCTCCAAAGAAGGTTTCCCCTTTCTCAGAATAGTGGTCTGAAAAACAACAAAGTTTTAATAATCGCTGATATAGGAAAGAGTACAAAACAGCAGAACACTTATTTTGTGTGTCTCCCTTCTCCGTTGGAAACTTAATAGCTTTCATTCAGAGGTGGTTCAAGAGATTTTGCTGCCTGTGGTGAAGGACAAGGCAAAATGCCCACCCTTCTCTGTGCAGACACTGACTGGACTGGAAGTTGAATCTTCAATACTAGCAATGGGGTAGTGTTCTCCCACACACCTGAGGGCAGTTTTTGGGGTGTAGGATTGGCCATGCAGTACGCGTTGTCCTGTCTGTCCTTCAACTGAAGTTATAGTTGGTGTGGCCAGGAAGAAAAGACAGGGAGCTGTAGCTGCTGCCTCTCCCCAGCGTATGCCGCCTGAGGTAGTTACTTCATTCTGCCAAATGATAGAGCCGGCCCTGCTTCTCTTGAATTTGTACACCAATAGATCAGTGTATCACAAAATACTAAGTTAGCAAAACAGAGGAAATTGAATTGAAATATTACCCACATTTGTCTCCTTCCAGAGTTACAGAATTCACAAGGAGGTACTCTGCCTTCCTCCTTCAGAACAGGAACATAGAAATTAATTAGCAGAACAATATCTGCACCATTAATGCAATTAATTATGGTTATTGTGCTGTACAGCCACATGTAATACTTCACACATAATGGAACATTTCTGATTATGCCTCTTTAAAGAATAATATATGAGAGAATTATGGACCTAAACCTGCTTCCACTGAGGTCAATGGGAAATCTGCCATTGCCTTCCTTTAGAGGGAGATCTGGCTTCAGGGCATGGGAGTTGCATTTACATTAATTAATGTAATGAATGAATGACGGGAAATGTTGAAAAATCTGACTTTGGGCCCCATGACAGACTGGCACTAAACTTGAAAGCAATATTGAAAGCAATACTGAAAGTAATATGCTTTCATTACAAATAATTGAAATGATAAACTTGGTGCCATACTGGATTGTGATAGATGTAGCACCACAATGAAGTGTTTGAAGCTTTGGTCTGTCTATTAGTTGCAATTGCACTTTAGACCAAAGTTGGCCACCTTTTCCATCCTCATGGGCCAGTATCCTCCAAGCACTGGTCCAGGGCCCAGGAGTACATTTTGTTATTCAAACTGACCTCTTCATCGATGGCTAGCCTTGATCATAAAGCCATCTCTATTTATCAAAAAGAGTTTCACAATTCTGGAGTGCTGTGCACAATCCTTTTAAATTAAACAGTTGCCAGTCGACCCTCCTGAGGAAATAGCATCGGAGCTAGACTAAGCTCGCAGGCTGCCCTTTAAATCACCACTGCTTTAGACCACAATTTCATTTCTTTTGTATTTTCTTCCTTATAAACCTAGCTTCCAAGCACTTTTTATGAATACATATTATTATGTCAATAGAAAAATACAGTTGTTTCCTGACATTGAGCAGGATCCAGTGCAGTCACTCTGTGGACAGAATAAGCTTCTGTGAACCGAAGAACCCCTTTTGTGTGTGTTTTCCTTCCACAAACAGTCATATAATTTTGTTAGAGAAACAGATGCAACAGAGGTACTGCAAAAGTTACACAGGACTGGAAATTGGCTTCCAGAGACCTCTTTTCCTTCTCAAGACCATTCATCATGTATTTATTGTCAGGCAAACACACAGGACTCCACTGTGAAATTCATGAGACTCGAAAGTATATCTTGGGTAGAACAATATTGAGAGTTAATTTCATGCCTATGTATATGAATATACGTGAAGATAGCAATGGTGAAAGTTTGTGTCAGGGTCTGGCTGGACAAGGAAGAGTGGTGGGCACTGTCCATCCAAGAGCCCCCCAGGGATGATGCAGAAGATGACTTAGACCCAGGAAAATGGTGGTGGGACATGGGGGACCCGTCTGCAGAAGTGACAAGATGGGAGATGCTAGGTGCAGGAGAGTTGAATGATCAAAGGGGGTTTTAAAAAAGATCCTTCCAGGACAGGGCTGAGTGCAGAGAGATTTAATGTGAGCACGGACTCAGACAGAGAGGAGTCAGAGGTTGCCTCAGCTGCCCAACAACTAGACAGTCCCAGTCCTGCTGGCTCTCCTCCTCTCCTGCACGTTGCTGAGCAATGGGCCAGACAGGCCCCCCAAAAGAAGTGTAGCCCCTTGCCACAGTCTGCATCTGCTTGGGAGAGATCCAGAGTGAGAGGCTAGAGGGGGAAGGCAGGGTCAGTGGTCAGTCCCAGCTACGTCTTCAGCTAGGTAAGATGAGACAGAGGAACTCTGCTGTGTTGTTTACTTTCTGTGAATAAAAGCTAATTGCATTCCATGACCCAAGTTCTTTCCTGTCCTGTGGATGACCTATACTTGCCGGACAGCTCCTTGACAGATTGCTATGGATTTGGGGGATACAGACCATAAACTTGCAGTGAGGTTATTGAAGTAATAGGATGTAGAACTGGATTCAGCCACATCCTGAGAAATTCAGGCTGTGCAATTAAAGCCAATTTGGTGCTCTAGTGCAACAACACCCTCTTACTCGCCCAAACTGGACTATTTGCAGTAAGAAAAGTGTTGAGAAAATGCACTTGAAAATGTGGATAAAAACACGCTTGATGTGACCTTGTATAACCTCCCTGCATATATAACCTTGTATAACCTCCCTGCAAACAAATCACAATGAATGAATGCACAAAAAAAGTAGAAATCACACAATCTCCTCACAAACTTTGACCAAATAAATAAGGATGAATTATCACATTTCATATTCAACTTTCAATAAAAATTTAAGAGCCTGCAGAAAAAGTGGCAAAATATTAGTTTTGGCAAGTGTTTGTTTTTGCTCAGCAGGCTGTCAGTAAATGTGTTCGAAAACCTTTAGCCTTTTAGACTATAGCATATGGACACTGCTTCAGAAAATAGGTGCTGAGGAAAGCTCTTTTATTAATTGAACAGTCTCACTGTAAAACACGTGACATCCCATTAGAGAGTTTATAAATAAGGCTAAATTTGCATGTAGAGTTTTGCCAAGCTTCCCCCAATTTCACAAAGTAATAATTTGTAGCTTAAGCTGTTCTCTGAGGTGAAGTTCAATCACACACCATGCTTTGATAAAACAGGAATGGATGCGTGGTCTGTCGGAAGCAAAAAAATATACCTTGTTCAGCAGGATATTTTATATAGCGGAGCATCATTCAAAAGAGGGCACATGATGGTGTCACCCTTACAAGCAGAAAGATGTCTAGAACATTCTTCCTGCATCTCTCGCACTCTAAGCAGAATTCTATTTGTGAGGGTCTCAAGGTCTTCATTCGCATGCGCCCAGTGAGAGCACTGGATCCACACAGTTTGAACTCCTGGTTCATTTGAATTTTTATGATGGCATCTTTATGTATTACTGCTAACAGCAAGCATATTTGAGAGTAGGAAATGAAAAGGGAAAAGAGTCCCTCCCCCCCCAAAAAGAATACTAAATTGAGGAAGGTTTTTCAAGTATTCAAAATCGCCTCCCAAATCCCAGACATTTTGCCGCTTTTCTGAAACCCCCCCATGCTATGTTGGTCAAATCCCATACATACTGGGGGGGGGGGTCCTTTAAGAGTGATGTAATGGTTTTGAAGCAGCCTCTAAATCCTGCAATCGAATTTTTATTTACAGAAGGCTCAAAATGGATATGCTGCTAATGTGTGTGGAGCAGAGACCTCCTGCCCTCTGCTCTACAAGAGCCCTTTATATTGTTATGCGTTTGGGGGTGGATAGTCTGATGCCTGAGACCCTTCTGATTCCTGGATTCAGCACAGATTCAATTCCTGGAATAGCTAGGCTAGCTTCCTGGTGAGGTCAAAGGCCTCTAAGTATGGGCCATTAAGATAACAAAGGAAGTGGCTCTGTGGCAGACAGAAAATGGGTGGTTCCCCTTCCCTCAACCCGCTGCTAGTTATGTAAGCTAGAAGGTAGAAAATGGCAGAATGAAGGCTGGGAAGCTGGGAGCCAAGGCTGTGGCTATGGGAGAAGCAAGACCCTCTTGGGGTGTCAATGCTGTGAACCACTGCAGGCTGTTGTTGGCATCCATCTGTCTCAAGAGACAATGGAGTACGCCTCTGGGGGTGAAGTCAAACCGCTGCATTAGCAGCACCAAAGTCACCTTCCGGGACACAAGCCTGGGCAGTGTGTATGGAGGTCCTGGGCTGCCCAGACAACAAGACCCCCCTCTCAGCCTCATTGATGTGGTCCAAAGGAAAGCAGAGCAATGGGTTTGGCACCAGCTTGGCTGCAGGAGTTGCAGGAAGGAGGCGTGCAAGGCACCATCCAACTGCCTTAGGGACAACACTCCAGATCTGTGTAATGTTTACCCCACTTCTGCCAGCTCCTAGCAGAAGAAGCAGTAGCCCTTTTCTTCAGTGCATTTGGCCCTTCAATTTTTAGCTGAATGTACCATAGGCAGGTATATGTAATAGGTGAGGGGACGTAATTTAAAACACAGGTGAAAATTTCATGATTTGGAACATTTTGCTTCTTTTGTTTTAATTTATGCCCGCAAGGCAGAATTTGTGTAAGCCATGATTATTAAAGCCTATAAAAAAACCTCATGGTTGGCAGAGGAAAGAATCTTACCTGGAGGCAATGCTAAATAATTACATACATTAGTTTCCAAGTCATTAGATAACAAGGAAAAAGAACAGACAAAATAGTTGGCAGAAAGTCAGACAGCTTCAGAAGCTATTACACAATTAAGATAAATTGGAGGTATAAATATATTTTGAAAACAGGGCTGCTAAAAGATAGTTCATTACACAACTAATTCCAACCCTGGGTGAGCAGGCTTGTGATAAAACCCACAAAATTTGGAGGTCACCAGAGACAATGAGTGGCCCAAAGTCATGGCTGGGTAGAGATTTGAACCCTGGTCTCCCAGGTCTTAGTCCAACATTCTAACCGCTACACCACTAGTAGAATAGATAGCCCCATTAAAATTAACAGATCTATGTTAGCCACATCTATTAATTTAAATGGAGCAACTTTGAGTATGACAAATGTTGGTTATGACCTTGTATTGGTAGAACATATAACATAAGTAGCAGGACTTCACTTCTTTCTTAATCTGTTGTAGGGAAATTCAGATAGATCTTCCTCTTGCCATTGAACGAAATGTGCTATACAAAATAACAGGAAAAGTTAGGTAATTCTTGAATTCCCCAAGTTATTGAGTGCACGTTTCGCAAGATGCAACTGGATCAGTGGATTGCTCTGTCCTATTATGCAAAACTAAAATAACAATGTGCAATTTTGGACTGCCCTTAGGCTTCTAAGATTTGAACTCTAAAAGATAGCAGATAGATTTGGCTCTAGTAATTGCTCCAATCTTTGACATCACATTTTTAAGAACAAAAAGTTTATTTCTTAACAGATGCAAATGTATATATATCTTTAAGGATTCCTCCTCCCACCTAGCCTTACTTTATTTAGAAGGCGATATCTCCTTACATCTAGACTTCTCCAGGCTTGTTGAAAAATTGTGTTCTGCCTACGTGGTTTAAGCCAAAAGAATTCAAATCACAGAAAGCATCTCTCCCTCTGGTATTCTATTTCTAAAAAAAGAACTTTAGGAAATATGTTTAAGGAAATAGGGACAGAATATCTGTCCCCTCGAGTGTTTTTTCATATACGTTGTCAAAAGGAGAAAAAGCACAATCCAGACTTTTATTTTTATTTGCATAACAGTCTTAAAGTGGGCATTGGGTTCAACCGTCAGGGCGGAAGACTGAAAGAAAATGTACAGCTGGACCAAATTCTATGGGTAACTGCACTGTGAAAAGTGGCATTACAAGTGACATTTGGGGAAGACAGCAAATTGTGGTGTTGTAGCAGTACAGCAAAGCATGCTGGGAAATTAGCTAAGGTAGTGGCCAAACACAAGTCAGGTGTGAACATAGAGCGATGACTCAAAGAGCAACGTTATCCACACTGCCAAGACTAACCCCATAGCTATGTTCATGTAACACATGAGTGGTAATGCAAAAACACAAGCATAAATTCTCATAGGTTGAACGGGATGGGAAACCTATGACCTTTTAGATGCCTGCACCCCACAGTCAATGGTGAGGGATGATGGGAATTGTAGTGCAACATTTGGAGGGCCAAAGGTTACCCATTCCTGAGCTAAGGAGTTGCCACATCATTTGTATATTCAGTGGTGAATATGCAAGTGACAAGGCTGTGCTGTCAAGAGTCTTTCCCACAGCTGCTGCCTACAAACCAAAACCTGAAAGTGTCAGGACAGAGAATTAGAGAATACACCACAGCGCAAATCTCAAAGCACCTCGGATTGCCAGATGGGAATTGTATGCTTATTAGTATTCCCCAGTTGAAAGGTGCTAATGTGTTAGGAGTTATTTGGAGGCACCCTTAGGCTGAGGCTGCTAATCTACAAGCGAGTTAAGAGAGACTTAATGGGTTTAAGCCAATTTGTTTTCATGAACTTTCATGGCAATATAGTTCTTTTAACTCACCCCATTTTAGCTTGACTGCATTGTTGTTGGAGTTGTTGGGCCGTGATCCACAAACCATTTAAGACAACGTGCTTGCTTTTTATTGGAGTATTTTCAATTGACTTCAGATCACCTTCTCTCATGCAGCTAACAGTTATAATAATGTCAACAGGGAAAGTAATTTCAATATAAATAGTATTTGTTAGTTCAAGTGACACCCTAAATTGGTTTCTGAGGAGAGACCAAACAGTAAATTAAACTAAAAGAATAAAGTGGGATTAAGATTAGCCCCAAAGGTCAAAGTCACTGGAATGGATACCATTTCCTTGTTAGTCTATTATGTACATACAGCGTGCTTCCAGAGTCTTTTGATGGAAATGTGTAACCTAAAGTACGCATTAATAGCCATTATAACAATTGGAGGGAGACACAAACACAATAGAAATATTCCCTAGGCAGAAAGAATAGGCATTTATTAACAATTAACACAAATATAAAATCACTATAACCCACAGCTACCATTATTGTATGACATTATACGGGCCAGTTACTTAACTGCTTGAATGTTGGTTAAGCCAGCAATAAAATGGATAATAAAATACTACTGCTATCTAAAATAGCTTTCCTGTCTAATTAAAGATAAAAAGTGGAAGAGATACCAGGGCATAACCCATGAAGTGAAGAACTTTGATTTTCATTACTGTGCCAAACTGCATGTTACATGGGGTTTTCACATGACTTCCTTCCCAAGGTTTATTTATATATATATATTATAATTATAAAAAGCTGCTGGAGACTGCCACCAGAATGAATGATGTGGGAAATTGTTAATCCTTTCTGCCAACCGTTTTCCCTCTCAAAATCCTCTCCAGCTAAATCCACCCTCCCACCTCCCTCCCACCACAGGACCTATTATTATACCCAAGGCAGAGAACTGTGGACCTCTAGATCAGCTTCCCCCAAAACTGATACCCTCCAGATCTTTTGGACTAGGACTTCCAATATAAAGCACCACATAAGTGCCAAATAATTGAATAATGGGCTTATTCAGGCTGAAAATCTCCATCTCTTGCTGCCAAAGGTATTTGGGATAAAGGGCTTCTTCATACTGAGTCATCCATTCCTGTCTTGCTACCAAGGACACTCAAGGTGTCAAGCATTCTCCAGTCCCATTAGTTGGTTCTTTTAAATTGTGGATAGTTACGGTAAAGGCCTGGTTTTTTAAAATGTAAAACATAAGCTGTAGGTCTTCTTCCACCAAAGAGGTGACTTCACTTCTAGACTCAGTGATCTCATAGCTTTTAAATCTTTGTAAAGGGGTTGCTATTCAATTGTCTCATATGGTTTTACTTGCCAAATTGCATGAGGATTTTTATTTTTTGCTAACTAGGGATGAGCTGACTTCAGCCTTACCTAACACCCCGTCATTCCTGTGGTTCAACCTCTAGAAAGAAAAACTGCATACCCACAGTCTCTTCACAGCGGATTGGCAAATCCTAATGGTAGAATACCTGCAGCTAGCAAAGATGACAGGAAGGATAAGAGGCCAAACAAAACAAACAATCTATAAGGACTGGAGAATTTTTAAAGAATACTTTAAAAATTACGGTATAAAAGGAAACTTCTTGGCAGAATTAGACTGAACCTTGCATTGTATAAATATAAGTTTGTAGGGAAGTTAACAGAAACTATATAAGAAATATGTAACTGTGTGGTATAAGATAATCAACAGATAAAGTACAGCGAGACTAATTGGAAGTCATTTTTAATTTCTTGTTTTACAAGTTTTACAATCATTCACATCACTGGGAGTACAAAGGATGTTAGTTTTAAGAATTGTGTTGTTTCATATATTGCTACTGCCTGTTTGTCAATTTATAGTTTGTTTATTTGATTGTATGTTTGTCTGTTGGTTTGTTTGCTTTCCTGGCATAAATGTATCTATTTTAAAACAATAAAGATATACACACTGACAATTATCTCAGTAAAATAATTTTGCAAAAACAACCTAAAACAACTTGTCTGCTAACCACTTAATCAACAGATTAATCAGTGGGCATGCTTATTCAGTTTTGGTGTCTTTTTGCTATTTTGAAAGAAGTACGAGACAATTCATAACTTAATAAACAAAGGATGCAGTTCATTGTTATTCCATCATTAGTATGTTGCTGTTTATTGTTTGTTGCATACCAGAATCAAAATACCAAAAAACCCTTGTGTGTGTTGTTTCATTCCTCCCAAATAAAATCACAATTAATTTATTTAAGAAACCTTATATTCCACTTTCTTTTAAAACCTAACTGAGCTCAAGCCAGCTTACAGAACACCTCATAATAACATGGAGATGATCAAATTTCAAATAATTCAGCATAAAAATAACCACACTTCAAACAGCTTATCATGAAGCACAACCACCACAGGAAACAGTATTAAAATAACAGTCAGAGAAGCATTTGACCAAATGCCTTTTATGAACAGCTGTGCTTTAACTAGATGCCTGAAAGGGTGTAGGACCTGCTGAATCTCAGCCAAGCATCGCACAGAGCCGCTCCCTCCAAAAAGCCCTTGCACCTAGTAGTTGCCCACTGGGCCTCACAGAGATAATGCAACAGAAGGAAAATGGAGGCCTCAGAAATTGAATGGAACATGCAGGGAGGAATTGTAACTAAGGAAGAGTGAGGAAACTGTAGCACTCCAGATGTCACTGAACTATACCTTCCATCGTCTCTGCACTATTGGCTATGCTGGCTGGGGCTGATAGGAGTCAGGAGTAGAATAACATCTAGGAGGGCAGTTCCTCTATCCCTGAATTTTGAAGCTTTATACAGTGTGTAAGTTCTAGTTTCCACAAACAAGACACCACAAGAGCTCCTTACACATGCTATTCATGAGTTAGAAAAAAAGATCTTTAAGCTTTTGTCAAGGATCCTTTCTTTCTAGCTCTCAGACCAGGAGAGTGTAAGTTGCTACTTTATTCTTTTATAGGGACAGGTGGGGCTCTTCAACCTGGGAAGGTAAACTCTTGATCCTAAACATCTGCTGCCTTGTGTGGTATCTTCGGGAGATGTAAAGGCTTAAGGAGTAAACCCTACACAAATCTGGAGTGGAGTCCCTAAGATGGTTGGATGGCACCTTGCACAACTCCTTTGTGCAACTCCTACAGCCCAGCTGGTGCCAAAAACATTGCTCTGGGCAGCCCAGGACCTCGATACTCACTGCCTGGGCTTGCACTCCAGGGAGGTGACTTTGGTGCTGCTAGTGCAGCAGTTGGACTTCACCCCCCCCCCGGCATACTCCATTGTCTCTTGAGACAGATGGATGCCAACCACGGCATATATATATGTTTCGTTTAAGAGAATCCAACGAAATTAGTTTTATTTTGTGTGCAAAGTAAGTCTTTTTTTAGCAGAATGACAGTGGTGGAGAAAAACAACTCTAAAAATTCTGCTTGGAAGCAAAATAAGGGAAAAGGAGCCTCAGGATTCTCTTCTCCGTTCATTTTTTACCCAGGAAATCCCCCAGCACGGCACTGTAAATGCATCTCCCTGCCTAGAGCCCGGGGTCGTGACCCAGGCGGGATGGGAAAGGGAAATGAAGAGGACGCCAAATGGCGGCCAAAAGTGTCAACGAAACAAAAACAACGCCACGCTCAGCCAACCGCAGCAGACGCTTCCCGCGTGTCCTATTCCGATCGCTGTGTCCAATAGCGCCGAGGCGCTTAAGGCGCCATTTTTGATTTTGGAACGCTCGGGACTTAATCCCAACACCTGCGGGAATGGGTTTTGCCCTCTTTTAAAATGGCGCCCGGCATCGGCTGAGGGTCACGTGCCCCCCCCCCCCGGGCTTGCCCGGCCGCGCAAGGCGGCGCCTGTGACCATCGCAGACGAGGAAGTCGTGACTGAGTGTAACACAAGCGGACGGCTGAATGAGCATGCGCAGACCGACCTAATAGGCGGGGCACCCCCGGGGTTAGAGTAGTGTAGCCACGCCCTCCGCCTTGCCGCCTGTGGTTTCCTTGACTGAACTTCCCGGAGCCGGGCAAAGTGGGCGGGGCCGTTGTCTTTCCCTGACGGAGCTGCCGAACAGCTGCCTCTCGCGCGCGACCACCTGGCGCATCATGCACGGCTCCCCCGCCATCCCCGAGGAGGTCAGCAGCCTCCTTGCAGGTAAGGATGCCCCGCGCGCCTGAGAAAGATTCAACGCGGGTTTGCGGCTGCGGTAGAAGTTTCTCTGGGACGAAGGGTAGAGTGAAGTGGAGTTACAGGGAAGAGGGTAAGGGAAGTCTCGGGGAGGGGGCGATGTGGCAGGAAGATGGGACTGGTGCTCTGTAAGCCGGATAGGGGGAAAGAAAAACTTATTGGGAATAGAGTTTTCCAGCTAGGGGAGAGAAAAGAAAATGGGAGAACTGTAGGTAATAATATGATCCAGGAGTTTTGCTAGAAAAGCCTCCTGGGAAAGGGAGGAACAGGTTGGAAGCTGTTGGGCAAATTGTTAAATTATGCATATACAAATATACAGTGCTTTTTTCTTAAAAAAATGTTTGACTCAAGAAAACCACCATTTTATAGTTCAAATCGCGAAAAATAAAGGTAGTAAATGGACAAAAGTACAAAGATTCACAAAATGTTTAGGGGTATGCATACCCCTGCGTCCCCCCAGAAGCAATAGCATTGCAAAGCATGGTTAAGAGTGTTTATTTGAGGAACTAAAGTGCTTCAATGTGTCCAGCCAGCTTCCTGACTCCCGCCGCCCCCAATATCACAGTCAGCTTTTATGTGTGAATGCAGGGTGGTGGAGTGAACTAAATGGAGAAGTCCAAAATTTAGAAGCTTCCTCTTTAACCAAATGAAAGAGGCCTATGAAGTCCACATATTTGCTTACATTTTCATGCATCTGACAAATGGGAGAACAGTTCTGTACTATGCTACATTTCCTGTGTTGCCCGATATACACTCTGAATGTCTCTTCCTTGTTGAAATTTGCATCGCTTATCTTGACAAATGCATCTTGTGACTGGTAACCTACAACTTCCGCTATAAAGTTCTCCTTTTACTCCCTTTCAAGAAACTTTGGAATAAACTCCCAATTTCTCCTGTCCCAAGCAGTGGCTTTTTTGTGTTTGTGATTTTTCTTTCTGCCTGGGATGAAGAACCTGTTTTCCCCTCCCCAATTCCTAATGATACAATTTTATACCCATTTACCTGAATGGACAGTCTGTTGAACTCAGTGGGACTTTCTGTGCAAATATGTATGGGGTTAAAAGTCAACTTGTTTAAATAACCTCTTCCAGAGTGAGCAGGAATACAAAGACAAATGGTCCTGTAAGCGCCTTAATTAAAGTCTAATTAACTTATTGCAGCATAAGCTTACAAATTGCAGCATAAGCTCCCATCAACAACCTACATAGCTTCTTCTTTGGCGATCGCTCGTAGCCAAGTAAGATTAGCTTCCATGAACACGGTCTAAACAGTGAGTCTGTAAGTGACGTGTGGATCCACGCATCCTTCCACAGTGGGGACATAGGTTTCCCGGGCGGGAGTTGATCATGGTGAGGGTTTGCTAAACGTGCCTTCCTCTTAGCACGTTTCTCCCTTTCGTCCTGAGTTCGAGCATAAATGTGTAGGTTGTGTGTATGCATATATACATTCCTAAGACTAGAGCAGGCATCCCCAAACTCGGCCCTCCAGATGTTTTGGGAATACAATTCCCATCATCCCTGACCACTGGTCCTGTTAGCTAGGGATGATGGGAGGTGTAGTCCAAAACATCTGGAGGGCCGAGTTTCGGGATGCCTGGACTAGAGAAAGGGAATCTATTTTACAAGGTGAGAATAAAACACCAAGGAATACATCTTTTAATCTCAGCTGCTTAAAAATGAGACACATGGGCAGGAGGTTGCCTGCTCTTGATGGAGTTACACTCCCTCTGAAGGAGTGGGTATGTAGTTTGGGGGTACTTTTGGACCCATTGCTGTCGCCTCAGGTTCAGGTGGCCTCGGTGGTGCGGAGTGCCTTCATCAGCTTCCATTGGTGGCCCATTGTGCCCCTATCTGGACAGGGATAGCCTAACTTGTGTTGTCTATGCTCTGATAACCTCTTGTTTGGATTACTGCAGTACGTTTATATGTGGGGCTACCTCTGAAGACAGTTCAAAAAACTTCAGCTGGTGCAGAGTTCAGTGACCTAGTTGCTTACTGGGCAAGATAGTTTAAGCATAGAACACCAGTACTGGGCTGGCTGCCAGTTCATTTCTGGGGGCCTTTTCTGCGGTGGTTCCCTGTTTGTGGAATTCTCTCCACAGAGAGGCTGGTCAGACAAAAACATTCCTCTTCTCCCTGGCCCGTGGGTAATCTACCACTTTTAAAACTGTGTGTGGGGTGTGTGTGTTAATGTTTTTGTTTGTTACTGTGTTATGCATTTTTGGTTTTTTATATTGTAAACCACCCTGTGATCCTCAGATGAAGGGCGGTATAGAAATTTAGTAGTAGTAGTAGTAGTAGTAGTAGTAGTAATAATAATAATAATAATAATAATAATAATAATAATAATAATAATGTATTTTCACAAACTCTGAAAAACCTGTTACATTCCAGGTGAGCCTAGACCAATTAAGATTCCATCCAGCTATTATTTTGTTGGTTGACCTGAATTAAAAAGAGAAAAACTCCTGAAAACTCTTTTTAACTCCTAAAAATATGCTTAGGTGGCAACTTTTTTGATTGTAGGGCATCTGCCAAATGGACCTGGCCAGGAAGGCACTTCCTGCTGGTTTTAAAGACATAAGAAAACCAGTGTATTTGGAGTTTCTTCTGCTCATCTTCCATTAGGCAGAGCGTTATGCTCTGGTTCTTTGGGATACAGTGGTACCTTGGGTTAAGTACTTAACCTGAAACTGTTCTTAACCTGAAGCACCACTTTAGCTAATGGGGCCTCCTGCTGCCGCCGCGCCACCAGAGCACGATTTCTGTTCTCATCCTAAAGCAAAGTTCTTAACCCAAGGTACTGCTTCTGGGTTAGCGGAGTCTGTAACCTGAAGCGTAGGTAACCTGAAGCGTATGTAACCCGAGGTACCACTGTATCTGTTTCTGACTTGCTGAGGCAGCCTGTATCAATATGAAAAAGACTGAGAGAGCAACGCCCTGCATTGAGGTGATGGGCACCTCTCCTGGCCTTTCTATGTACTGCTGCTGACTCTGGCCTTGTTTACATGACTAATTAACCCAAGATGTAATGACATATTAGTGGATTAGTTTCTTCTTGATAAATCAGAAGCTGAAACAAGTTAAGGGGTGCTGGTGTTAAGTGGCTGCAAACAAGCCTCCAGTTTCTTTGTTCCAGGGCTAGTTTTTGTGGGGTTGTAATATATTATAACCCTTCTGGATGATAGGCCATTAGGCTGTTGGACCAGATTTTTCCAGGTTGGACAACTGCAACCTTTAAACGTTTGTTCAGTGACGACAGTGCCTTGGATATGCCCATACAGATTCTTGCCTAAAATAGTTGTGAGAAAAGTGAATGGGTTAGGGCTAGTGAGGATGGGGAAAGAAAGAGAGTCTTAAATATTTAGCAGAATAAGTCAGGTTGTAGTGTTTCAGTGCAGTATTTGCAGTAAGAATAGAGATTAGATAGCACATGCTTTTGGACTTCCAAGGAAGCCTTGCAGGTCGTGGGATGGCTTGTGAGCCTCATCTTGTTTTCTGTACCTCAACTAATTTTGCGTACATCAGTGCACCCACATGAAGGGCTTACATGTATCTGGTCTTTGAGACTTTACTGAAGAAATAACCACTATCATCTACTTTTGCATAACTGCTCCAAGGGCTATAATCATAATCTTCATCTAAAATAATAGACCACCCTCACCCAAAGTTCAAAGACAAGTTACAACATACTAGTATTTGTACAAAAAGCACATTATTTGGAATTGAATTACATAGGTTTGAATAGCTCTCATTTAAGATTTGCTTATTAATCTTCAAAGCAGTCTTAGAATAATAAAATCATAGAATGAAAGAGGTTGAAGGGATCCCAAGGAACATCTCGTACAGGGTTTCCCAAACCAGGGTCTCCAGCTGTTGTTGGACTACAACTCCCATCATCCCTAGCTAGCAGGATCAGTGCTCAGGGATGATGGGAATTGTAGTCCAACAACAGCTGGAAACCCTATTCACTGATCTTGCCGAACTCTCTGCTGTGTTGTGTCCAGTGAGTACAGTTGTATATATTCTTTGGCAAACCTATATGGTTAGATCAGGGATGGCCAACTTCTATATTATCATGTGCCAGTTTACTTTCAAGACAGTGGGCAAAAGTTTTTTGGGGGAGGAGGAGGAGTAAGTTTTACAAAATGAGAAGGTTGGCAAGGTTGCGGATCTTGAATATGGATGATCCGTCTGATCGTATAAAACTGATTTAGCGACCATAATTAAAAGAATGGTAACCACCCTTCTTATTTCTTATGCCCATGCTCTCTGTTAAGGCAATCTAGCCAAGGTAGAATGTGATATTTTCTACATTTAGTTCTCGGACATAAAGATTGAATTCTTATAGTGCTTCATTTCCATTCTGAACATTAGTGAAATGAATGTTCATCACAGACGGATTCTGGATAACTGAATAAGACATAACCATTATGTGGATATCATTTAAGCTGATTACCTTTGCAATTACCATCTATTAAAACAGTATTGAAATGAGGCTAGATACATTGAAGTTAAGAGAGTGAGAGAGAGAAAAGGAGACCACTGACATTCTTGAAATAGCCTACAGTATCTGAAACATAGTTCAATTGTCTTTGCTATAAATTTGATGTAAGTGTCAGATCTGTAATAAAAATGGCATGGGGTATTTTTTATATACTTGCTGCTCAATTAGCTTCTTTTTTAATTAACAGTGGGCCTGGTTATCTTGTCCTTCTGACTTTTCTTCCAGTTACCTGTCAGGGAAACTTAGATGGGTACATCTAAGAGTATGTAAACTTGGGTTTATGTTTTTGCATTTAAGAAAGTGGTGCTCAGTTTCCTCAAGACCATTCTAAGCCCCCCCCCCCCGCCATTCTAACTAGTCAGGTTTGGGATTTAAATTTTGATTCTACCCCTGTCCCACTTAAGATCACTTTCCTCAATATGTGTATCTGAAGAAGTGTGCATGCACACGAAAGCTTATACCAAGAACTAACTTAGTTGGTCTTTAAGGTGCTACAGGAAGGAATTTTTTTATTTCCTCAATATGTGAGTGTGTGTGTGTGGGGGGGGGTAAGACAAATAAATAAAACTACATCTAATTTCACAAGCTGCTTTACCCATTTTTCCAACATATTCTTCCAAATTTCCTCTTACTGTGCTTAAATGGTTGTCTTTCCCAAGGGGACTTGTTTGTATGCTGACCTCTCCACCCTCAGAGCAATCCCCCCTCCCCAATTCTCATAGTAAAATACTACAAAGCATTTAGATGTTGGAGGGTATTTAATCATTTGCAAAGGGGATTACAAAACAAAGCAAAATGCAAAAATGTAAACTGCATAGTTTGTTCTACGTGTGAAGTTAAATGTTATTTCCATGTTTTTAATGATCAAAATCCAGTGAAATTTAAAATATAGGTTCGTTTTTCAAATATTAAGTTTTCTGGTGTCATATCTTCTGTCCATAGAATTATACTGTCGATGTCTTTGAGATTATTGACTAGTTTTAATGTGACACTTTTACCCACATGCTTTCAAAATTGGGATCAGCTTTAACCCAGAGGAAGACATCATAAGTCTACGGTCACTTCTGAAAATGGGCTTTTGTTAATGAAAGTGCCAAATGATGTTTGATCTTGCTCAATCATATATGCATTAGAACAGTTTATTGTCTTCTAGCTTTTATTTCTCAAGTAATGGGGTGTATATATATTTTACACACTTTGACAGTTTATTAAAACTTGTTGGGTTCTTGTTCATTTAATGATTGCAAGTGACAAAACAGCATTTGCTGTGCTAAGCATAAGCACAGCAGTGAACAAATCTATCCAATTTAGAGTTTGAAATATCTTTCAATTATATTATGCCTGGGACTGATAAAGTAATTCCATTAGATAGTTTGGATATTATTGCCTTATGAAAAAAGCCATAATAGAGGTATTTATCTTCTGAGAATTATCATTTCTTCTTTTGACTCATCTCTCTCTCCTTTTATTCTTTCATGATTTAGATGTCGACACATTTATATTGGATACCCTAAAAGGAGAGAATTTATCCAAAAGAGCAAAGGAAAAGAGGGATGCTCTGATTAAGAAGATAAAAGACATCAAGTCCAAGTAAGCAATTACGCATGTATGCTGTGCATTTAGTGCAGAAAGTGAATTATCCCTGCATCAAACCTATCATTATTATTTCTTCACGTTTTAACAGTGGAAAAACTGAGGCTGAAAGAGGGCACCCAATGGCAGTGTTTAGTTAGAACTGTAAGCCAGAATTTCTGGATCATCATGGTTTGTTGTGAATGAGTGGAATACTAGTGCATGCTGCTGAGTAATTCCCTCTTCACTCCTCCATCTTCACTCCTCTGGCTCATGGTTTGTTGCTCTCTATCAAGCCATGGTTGCTAGCCAGCTATAAACCATGGTTTGTTGTTGGCTTATGGATAGTGACTTGTTAGAGAGCAGCAAGCCAAGGCTTCCTGGTTGCCCCCTCCCACTTGTGCCGGGAGCTAAGTGGAAGCGATCAAGTACAGTTCAGTATCATATTGCTCTCTTACAATTCTTATTATTACTTCCTATATTTGTGAGTCGCTTTTCTCACAGAGTAACACAGTGCCGGATTTCTGTATAAGCTAAACAAGCTATAGCTTAGGAGTGCCCCCCCCCAAAAACCCCTGGATTTACATTTCCAAAATATAAGATAAAAAACAAATAAAATAAAACCTACATACAGCAACAGTGTGTTGTGTTGGCTCCTATGATGTAAGTAATGGGCCCCACCTGCTAGCCTGCTCCTTAAAATATCACTGGTTTGCTCATTTCTATATATAGGGTGCCTACATTCTGCATGTGCAAATGGCTTTAGATACCTATTAGGTCCATGTGCAAATGGCTTCAGATAACTATTAGGTCCATAAAGTACCATATAGCATATATTCAACACAAAAAACAGCGGTAATTTGTTGTTGACAAAGGACAGTTGGACACATAAAGGGCCCCATTACCTTCAGTAGCTTAGGGCCTCATCAGACCTAAATCTGGCCCTGAGAGTAACCCAAAGCTGTATACTTTAAAACCAGTTAAGAACAACCGATAAAAACCTAAAAATACAATTACTGATCCTTCCCTGCTAAAATAAGCTGCAGTGCTACCCTTCAAACTAAGGTCGTAAAGCCCAGATTCATGCCTGAAAAAAGATAAAAATGGTACCAGGCCTGAAACACAACACCCATTTCTCATGTTGCCACCCCCTGAAACTCCTATAGTGGGAGCGCACAAAGAAGAGCCTCAGATGATGATCACATGGTCAGGGCTCATCACAGTAAACCATGATTAGCCAGAAACTTTGGCTCACCATTATGTGTGAACATGGCCTATAAATTCCAGATCCTTGCCATTTAAATGATTTCGATTATGCTGGTCCGGTTTGGGACATGCCACGTGGCCAGGCTACTGCGATGTGGTTGTTTCTTGCTTGTTGTGAAAAGTTCGGCACAGAAGAGTCTTTTGTTCTGCAGCCAGGCCAGAAACACAGGCTGCTGCTTCTCAGTAGGTTAGTTAATAAAAAAGGAAAGCTGTCTTGCACTAAGCAGAGTGATGGAGGAGGAGGACAAGCTCCCCTCCAGCTGTGTTTCTGTACTGGTTGTGGAGGCTTTTCTTCCTTCGCAGCTAGCATGGAAACCAAGCGGACAGGCAGAGGACTGATGGTGAGATCCATCTCACCCCAACAGACTTGTTCACTCACCTGTATGGAATTCCTAGTTGCCTGTGGCTAGCAGGTGAGTTGTTAAAATACAAGTCTGTACTGGGGAAAGGAAAGAACTGCACAACCTTTTTATGGCTTTCCGTCCTGATGAGTAATAAGAGTGAAGCATTTCTGTCCCTCTTGGGTTCTTTTGAGGATTTTTTTTTTTTTTGGGGGGGGGATCTTTCCTTGCAGTTGTTTGTGCATGTGGTTGGGTTGCTTGCATTTCTTTGGCATCTCAGAGCAGGCCGTGGCATTTTGTTTGCATAAAAAAAAAGAGAGATGGGAAAATGTGAAAGGAATGTGCCTTTAAATTTCTTAAACTAGAATGCAAATACACATCTAAATATCAGTGGCCTGAGTTCCCGCCCCCTCCGGCAACTCTGAGGTTCAGTGTAGGAAGTCTGCAGTCTGGATGGAATAGCTTATCATGGTCTTCTGCCAGTGCTTGTCAGCTTTGTGGACTTATAGAGACCAGCATGCTGCCGAATCAGTGCACCCAGTCTCTGAACTTAGAAATACCAGAGCTCTTGGTTGACCCAGACAGATTATTTACCTAATAAGAGAAATGATGGCATGCTTCCCAACCTGTGAATAATTGTTTCATGGAAAATGAAGAATTGCAGAAGAATGGAGTGAGATTGCTGTGGTTTCTGTGTAAACAGATCGGCATTTGAAATGAACTTGCTCTGTACAGAAAACTTTGACCTACTTTGCACTATTCCTGCAGGCTAGTTTACACGTAAACCTTGCTTACTGACTCCATGTAATTCTTTATGACGGCCTGGAGAAATGGTTGTGTGAACTGGGCAGTAGACAGATTCTTGTGAATCTGTGCAGTGATTCTTGTGAATATAATTTGTCAGTGTAAGTTGCTGTGAGAGATTTGTCTGTGCATATAATACTTTAGCAAAGAAAAGTTTTGATGAGTTGCAGCCAGTGTAACATTTAGCACTGGTAAGCATGTCTTAATTGCTTAATTACAAGCCAGAGCCAACACTCTTCAAGGACTGAAGTGAGGACACAGAGATAATAGAATTATGGAATTGTAGGGTTGGAAGATACTCTGCCCAATGCAATTCAGGAATCTGCAGCTGTCCTATAAAGGGAATGAGCCTGCAACGCTGGTGTTATCAGCACTGTGCTCTAACCAGCTGAACGATCCCCCATATTAAATCAGTCAGATTGTTATTGTTTATAGTCAATTGCTGTTATAAAACATATCACACACAAAAATGCACAAGCCCCCAAGACAATCAGATACTAAGTTAAAACATACCAGTTTTCAGAGTTGCAAGCTATTAGAGCTTAGGACAGTAAAGTTTCCCAAATCTTCTCTCTCTCTCTCTCTCTCTCTCTCTCTCTCTCTCTCTCTCCCTCTCCCTCTCCCTCTCCCTCTCCCTCCCTCCCCCCCCCCCCCGTGTGTGTCTGTTCTGGCTAAAAAAAGTATCCCATAACTTTCTCATTGCTAGTGCATATAAAGCTCCCCTGGAGGTAACAAACTTGTCTACACCAGCCAACAGTTATCTAATTTTGACCTCATCCCATGGAACTGTGAACCGCCCCCCCCCCTGAAATGAATAGAGGAATTTATCCCTCAGTGAATTGTATAAAGGGCAATATTGGATTTAGTGCGCAGTGTTTTGATCTGTCCTGATCTCAGTGCTTTTTTTCTTTTAAAAAAATGTTTAGTGGTACTCGGATTTCCCTACTCATATTGCAGTACTGGCCCTCAATGAGACCAAACTTAGATTCACAAACTCTGCATCCCCCCAGAAAAAAAAGCACTGCCTGATCTGCGTATGCAAATATTTGTTGGCCTGTTAAAGGATTTACTGGTCAGATATCACGTGGTTTGTAATCTAAGATGATCAAATGCATCTTGAACAGGCCGTGCCCCATATGAGTACCAAACCACTGTGGATCTCCACATGCTGCTTGTTGCAATAACAACAGCCACAAGTTCTTGGTGCTTCAGTCGTCAATTTTATTTTTTAATCTATATCAGCAGTATAAACACCCTGGTTTCTAAGCAGTGCACGTTGAGGCTTCAAACGATCACAGAGGTTAGATCAGTTCTGAAGCTCCATTACTCATTACTCTTCCATCCAGATTGTTGCATTTCAGATGTTGCACTGATGTTGGACTTCAGCTCGCATAATCCCTGACCATTGGCCATGCTAGTTGAGGCTGATGGGAGTTGTAGTCTGGCAATATCTGGAGGGGCACCACATGGGCTTACTCCTCCTGGCCTTATTCTCCGCTCACATAAGTGGCTTAATGGCATTTTCTGTTGTTGTTTTCTTTTGCTCCTTCTTTGTATTTCATTAGTTTTACCGATACTCGCACCTTCACTCTTTTGTGCTCAAAATGTTCTTGCCAAGTTTAACTTAATTGATTTTCTTGTTCATTTGATTTACCTAATCTTTCTTATCTGTCAATAGGTATTTTGCAGAGCTGTACTTAAACACCTATCAGTTTTCCAGATTAATATATTGATCTTAAAGTTGGAGATTGCATGCATCCCAACCAGATACAGTCTCGTGTAAAACGTGCAAACCTTTAATTTAATATCTTGAAGGGCATCTTGAAGCTAGTAAAATATTCCCTTGATAGTTTCACTTAGCGTTAAAATATTCAGTGTCTCTTGTTGGTTTTTCTGTCTGTTGTATTTGTTCTCGTTTTTAAAATAAGTTGCCTTAAGACTTTCCAAATACTTACATTATCCTTTCTTTCCCATCCCCCACTTCCTCTTCTGCAGCTACCCACAAGACTTTCCTGAAAGAGGTAAGGATATGACTACTCATTTGCACGTGGCATAGAAATCTTGCTCACTGGTAGGCTTTTAAACTGATCTCCGGTTTTATTCAGTGTACTGTTGTACAATTTAAAATCCCAAAATTCAAGGGTCCAGAGTTCACACTGTGTGTGCATGTTGACTTTTTCATGGATGAGGATGCTAGCTCCCCCTGCTGGAGGAAAAAGAGGACAGCTTGCAGGATTTTCCTTTTGTGAACTTTTTGTGTTGTTAAAAACAGGGAAAGACACACCACTACAAGAACAACCAAACTAATCATTACATTCCAAATTTTAAAAAAGGATTGTTTCCTTTAGAAATCAATATTGCCTTTCTAAGGTGAACCCCCAGCTCTTTAAATGAACCCCAAGTTTTAAATAGACGTTTCAGCAGAAATTGAATATGTTCAAAATAGAAATTTTTTATTGTCTAGAAGTTTGTGATATAGCACAAACATATTAATGCAGATTTTGTTTCCCTGACTGGCGTTGGTGTTAAGCAAAAGAAATTGCTTCTTGTGTTTGCCAGTATTGTACTTTTAGTTTTTTATATGTGGGAACAAGATCTGAAATGATGAAATAGGAAACTCCAACGTGGTTTGCCTATAATCGCCTAGTGCATGTATTGAAACAGACTTTATGGTTTCATTAAAAGCAGGCTGCTACAGTGGCCTGTTCTGAATTTGAAATGGCCCTATTTTCACGATGCTAATTCATGAGGTCATGACCTGCCGACTGTGAATGGTAGCATGAGGGTCACAGCATGAGGTTAAAAAAAAAAAAAAGTATATGAAACTACAGTAGGTTCTCTGCTAACCTGCAATAACATGGGGATCCTAGCCAGGACATAATAAGAGTTTATTTTATTTTTAGCATTTGTATGCCAGCCTTCAACAGGGGTATGTTCAGGGCAGCTTGCAAATAGAAATGTTTAGCATGGATTGGTGCCAGTATTGTAAGTGGCACATATCTGAAACAGAAAATATGTTTTTTGTTTACAAGCGCACATAACATCCACACAAAAGTTACTGCCAGTTCCCAGTGCAGGACTGCAACGATGGCAGAATTAGGAAACAGAAAGGATAATAGCACCACATTAAAAACCCTAACTTTACTATGTGTAAAATACTATTTTGCCTGGTTCAAGCACAGCGCTTTTTAAAAGAAAGGAAAAAAGAGTAAAATCAATATTGCATAACAAATACTAATGAGGAAATTATTTAAAATTGATCCTAGTCCATAGAAGCATAGATGTGAGTGGGGCTTTCAGTTCGTTTCCAAATAGCAACAACTGGCTCAGGACCAAAATACCACAAGGACCGCCTCTCTCCATATGAACTGATCGGGACCCTGCGATCATCACCTGAGACCCTTCTTCATGTGCTTCCTCTGCGAGAGGTCCAGAGGGCGTTGACATGAGAACAGGCATTTTCTGTGGTGGCGTCCCATTTGTGGAATGCTCTCCCCAGGGAAGCTCGCCTGGCGCCTTCATTACATATCTTTAGGCACCAGGCAACAGCATTCCTCTTCTTCCAAGGCCTTTGGCTAATTAAGCCATCTATGGCCTTTTAAACTGTGTCTGTGTTAGGGTTATTGCTTTTGTTTGTTACCATGGTTTGTATAAGGGACGCAGGTGGCGCTGTGGGTTAAACCACAGAGCCTAGGACTTGCCGATCAGAAGGTCACGGTTCGAATCCCTGCGATGGGGTGAGCTCCCGTTGCTCGGTCCCTGCTCTTGCCAACCTAGCAGTTCGAAAGCATGTCAAAGTGCAAGTAGATAAATAGGTACCGCTCTAGTGGGAAGGTAAACAGTGTTTCCGCGTGCTGCTCTGGTTCGCCAGAAGTGGCTTAGTCATGCTGGCCACATGATCCGGAAGCTGTATGCTGGCTCCCTCGGCTAATAAAGCGAGATGAGCGCCGCAACCCCAGAGTCGGTCACGACTGGACCTAATGGTCAGGGGTCCCATTACCTTATGGTTTGTATTTTTGTGCAGTTGTACCTTGGACCACGAATGCCTTGGTACTTGGACGTTTTGGCTTCCGAACGCAGCAAACCCGGAAGTGAGTGTTCCAGTTGGCAAACGTTCTTTGGAACCCGAAGATCCGACAGGGCTTCCGATTGGCTGCAGGAACTTCCTGCAGCCAATCAGAAGCTGCACTTTGGCTTCTGAGCGTTTTGGAAGTCAAACGCACTTCCGGAATGGATTCCATCCCACTTCGAAGGTACGACTGTATTGTAAACTGCCCTGTGACCCTTGGATGAAGGGCGGTATAGAAATTTAATAAACAACAGCAATTTAATAAACAACAACAACACTCTCCACTGCGCTACTAGCACCCCCCTGTACTTGCTCTGTACTTGAAGGAGTCTGGGCATAAGCCCCTGGGCAAATTAAGACAATGAGTGGCTGGGGGTTCATCAGCACTCTGCCTTATGACACACCCAGCCACCTCCTACCAGATAATGGTAATACTAGGGAAATTATGGTTTAAAAGCAGGGGATTCCGGGTGCTCTGCAGAAGACCCAAGGCTTGCACTGCCCGGTCTACCCTCTAACATTGTCCTTGCTGGGCAAGATGGGCCAACAATCTTGACTCTGTGTAAGGAGCTTCATACATGCATATGTCCTTTACTGTTATTGGTGGTAAGGGAATTGCTCCTTAAGTTCAAAACCTGGACTTCCCTTCTTAACCTGAGGTACCGCTGTAGTTATAAACAGGGGTGCCAAACTACCATGAAATACAAGTACAGTGGTACCTCGGGTTAAGTACTTAATTCGTTCTGGAGGTCTGTTCTTAACCTGAAACTGTTCTTAACCTGAAGCACCACTTTAACTAATGGGGCCTCCAGCTGCCGCCGCGCGATTTCTATTCTCATCCTGAAGCAAAGTTATTAACCTGAGGTACTATTTCTGGGTTAGCGGAGTCTGTAACCTGAAGCGTATGTAACCCGAGGTACCACTGTATAGCTATTTGTTTTTAAAATAGCAGAAAGACTTTTTTTAAAAAAGAAATGAAATTAGGAACTAAAGCGTCTAAAATGTATATGATTAGATACACAACTGGTTAATTTGCTAAGAGCACTGCAGAAGGTGTTTGGTTGTGGGATAAATGATCAGCTTAATTCCTAATGGAATGTGATATAGCAGAAGATGAAGAGACTTTTTAGAGATGGAACTCTGAGCAATTTGAGACCATGGGTTCGTTAGATAGTGAACACTGTACATATGTCTAGGGATCTGAGAGGCGGGGTTGGTTCTCAGAGCAGCAACAGTTTGCTTCAAACGTATTGACTGAAATATATGTTGATGGCTCCTTTATTGCGGGTTTTGTGACAGAAGGAAATATTGATGAAGTCAAAACACTCTGCTTGTTGTGGAGAGCATAGGCGGAAGAAAGTTCACTTGTGTTAGAAAACATATAAGACACTATAAAATACCGATTCCTTGATATGAAGCTGATGCAAAGTCAATCTGACATCTTTATTGCGATAACTGGGAATTCCATTAACAATGGAGTTAAGTGACTAGCTTCCCGTATTTAGTCCAACACCATTATCTGCTAGGATCAATAAGCAAATAATACTATAAATGAAAAAAGATGCTATTTAATAAAGAAGGGTCAGGTACCGTGTGTCATATTGTGAGCAAATTAAAGCATCCTACCCTCAAAACATAAGTGATTAAATCACAGACAAAAGAAAATACGAACAGTGTATTTTTTCCGGTAACCATTAAATGTGTTTAATTAATGAAACTTTTTTTTAAAGTTCTAGGATAAATCAAAGGTTGTTCTGGGGAAACCATATTAATGAGCATTAGCCTCTTAATTATCCTCCTGGCTATGTCACAGGGACACATTCGTGCTTTTTCTTTGTGTAATAACTTTTTATAAAGAAGTATTTTTAAACTGATCATTAATTTTATGACTGCAGAAATGAGATGCAAAATTTATGCTGTTGTCATTGGCACAGGCTCAAGGCATCGCTGACATTATGCATGATTATAATGGAATGGCTGCCCGCTAATGAGTCTATAGACATTTCGTTTGAACATGCCTTGCTTTTAGATGTCTGATTAGGCTGTAATGCTTTCAATTATGCCTGCAAATTGTATTGGATACATTTACCTGATGCTTATTGTTCCTTTGTAGTTTAGTTTTCTATTACATAGATACCAACTGAACGCTTTGCTTTATTGATTTCCATCCCCCTCCCAGGTATGCTAGTAGACACAAGGCACCTGTCAGGGGGACAATTATTATTATTATTATTATTATTGGGTGAGAAGCTCAAGACTGACTTCTCTGACCGAACGAAGGCACAACATTCATTGTTTCAAATGTGGCTCCCTTTGAGAAGCTGTAGAGTGTTGGCCGTAGGGCTAGGCCTATGAATGTGTGTGTGTATATGTGTGTGTATATATATGTAACACGAGTTTTGGTTTTGTTTTTTAAAGAGGAAATATGGACATATTAAAGTGAACTGCGTTGCATCCTTCATCACATGAACTCTTTGTTTGGCTCTTACAACACTTTTTTTTGTTATAGGAAAAGCTCATTTCTTTTTGTTGCATGAAAGAGTGCATTGGTATGTTTGGTTTAGTTTTAAGTATGCTGTATATCTTGTCTAAATCTTTTGAGGAGGAAGCAGCCCACTTAACGTTGGCTTTTTAAATGGACAGACTTAGCAGATATAGACATCTGGTGCTTTTTAATGCCTTTCCACAAATCTTGGAGGCTTTGAGTAATATATATATTGAGGAATATATATATATTCCTCGTGCTACTTTCCTCACAACATTGAGAAATGTAACCAGGGATGCGTCTGCCCTCCATAAAACATATAATAAAATTCTGTGCCGAATCCAAACTCTCCAGTATGTATACAACTTCCAAATGAGGACCGTGAGAAGAGCTTGGCTGGATCAGGCCAAAGGCCCATCTAGTCAAGCATCCTGCTTCCCACGGTGGATAACTGGATCCCTCTGGGAAGACCACAAGCAAGGCATGAAATCAAGAGTTCTCTGCCACTGTTGGTTCCCATCAACGAGAGGGAGGGAAGGGAAAACTAGTTCCATATGACCATTTGCGTTATCACATGGAAATGAAAAAGAAATAAACTTTGCTGATAGTTGGGAGTCCACAGTTTTGGCTCGGGTTAACCTCCAACCATTATTTTCAACTCCTAGGGTAGGAGGGCTCTTTCCACCACCAATCTTACAGTTGCGTACCTCGTGCTTCCCATATCTCAGACTTGCGCTTTCACGCTGGTCTCCGCCTCCCACGAAGGACGCTGCCAGAATCTCATCCCCCTGGGAGAGATGCACAAGAGGCGCCATGATGGGGGAAGGCACAGAAAAGTGGGGTAGTGGACGAGGTTTCTGGTAGGGAAGAACAGCAGAAGAAATGAGGAAGCGAACAGGCTGAAATGGAAGGAGGAGGAGGAGTTTGGATTTGATATCCCACTTTATCACTACCCTAAGGAGTCTCAAAGCGGCTAACATTCTCCTTTCCCTTCCTCCCCCACAACAAACACTCTGTGAGGTGAGTGGGGCTGAGAGACTTCAGAGAAGTGTGACTGGCCCAAGGTCACCCAGCAGCTGCATGTGGAGGAACGGGGAAGCGAACCCAGTTCACCAGATTACGAGTCCACCGCTCTTAACCACTACACCACACTGGACTCTCGCCTCTTTCTTTGTGGATGGTTCTACTACCAATGTACTGGAGGAACCAAATCTCTCATGTCAGCTGCAGGAGCTGGAGGGGAGAGCTGGATTCTGAGCCCAGTTGCTGTTCCTCCAAGAATATGAGGAGGTAGCCACCAGGGAAAGGATGGGTGTCCTCCTCGTTATTTTAGCTTGTTCTCCCTGTTTTGGTCCCTTCTCTTTTCTACCCCATTCTCCCATGTTTTTCCTTTCAGTTCTCCCTTGGTATCCATCAGCTGTTGAGTGGCATGGCAGTACAACACTGTGGGCTGGCATGGTGTCAGTGATGTGGGCTAGACATTTTTCCAATGCTCTAATAAATTGATTGGGACCTGTTTAGGAAAGTTTTTAATATTTGATGTTTTATTCTGTTTTTAATCTGTTGGGAGTCGCCCAGAGTGGCTGGGGAAACCCAGCCGGATGGGTGGGGTATAAATAAATTATTATTATTATTATTATTTGACATATTTAGTATGCATGACATAAGAAGTGCTCTGTGTTAATTTTATGTTCTGTGTAAAATTTTTGACTCCCCACCCCAAAGTATTCAATTGGAATATTTGATTCTGGGGTCATCAGCAAAGTGCATGTAATGTGGCTTGAATACTTTCTTCAAATATGTGTTGAATATTGATATTTATTACATATGCATACACGTTTATTACATATGCATGCACACTTCCTAGGATAGTCACCCGAAAGACTGGAGTTTGGGCTGCAGCTGGTCGTGACTAGAGTCGGTGTTGTGAGACTTTAGCAACACAAAGTGAGGCCGTTGCACTTTCCCTCTTCCTAAAGTTCTGTGGCTGCCCGCCCTTATCATTGGTCTTCATGATCTAGTACAGAGATCCCTTCCTTAAGTAAGTTATCAATAGTGGAGAATAATAATAATAATAATAATAATAATAATAATAATAATAATAATAATAATAATAATAATAATAATAAATTTTTATTTATACCCCGCCCTCACCAGCCAAGGCTGGGCTCAGGGCGGCTAACAAGCAACAATAAAAACAAGTTGAATGAATACAACTTAAAAACAAGATTAAAATACAACATTAAAATATTAAAATGCAGCCTCATCACAGGAGGAGAAAGGAAAAAGAAAGAGGGGGAGGGAATCAAATTGGCTCCAAGCCAAAGGCTAGGCGGAACTACTCTGTCTTACAGGCCCTGCGGAAAGAAATCAGATCCTGCAGGGCCCTGGTCTCATGAGGCAGAGCGTTCCACCAGGCCGGAGCCAGTGTTGAAAAGGCCCTAGCTCTGGTTGAAGCCAATCTAACTTCCTTAGGGCCCAGGACCACTAGGGTGTTGCTATTTATGGACCTTGAGGTCCCCCGTGGGGTGGTCCCGTAGGTACGAATAATTGCCTATGGGGTTGGGGATTTGTGGATCCCTTCTGGTGGACCTTAAAATTAGAAAGAAATTGCCATGTGATCTGGCCTTTGCTTGGCTTGCTTCCCATTTACGACAGAGAGGTTTCTGTGATTCCACACTGGCTCTGGTCTGTGTTCACAACTCTGTGACAAAATGAGGTTGAGCAAACCTCTGTTACTTTATCTTTCCTGTTTTCATCATTCCTTAATGATTCAAATTCACAGAGTATTATAATGTATGTAAGAAACACTTTGAAACTTCAGTTTAGAGATTTTGGATTAACGAGACTGCATTTTTCAAACACATGGGGATATTCTGTTCTTTCTGTAAGCTGTAAATGTTGCTTTCATCAGCATTCCAGGGCCTGAAAGATACTCAGAAGGCGCACTCATGTGTTAGCCGGAAATAGTTGCAATTATTTTGATTCTGTACATTGTGGAGGATTCAGCTAAGACACATCCAGATTACAAAAAAGCCCTGGGAGTTGTAGCTTTTGGGGAAGCACAATGTGAGCTAGACAAATAGCAGTTGTGCAGGATTTAAATTGCTGTGGAATTTGGACACTAATTATTATTTTGTGTTCTGCCCTTCCTTAAAAAAAAATGCTTTAGGAGGCGAATATTTCACGGAGGGCATTTTACATTTATTTTACATCTGAAGAGAAGTTTTTAAATCCCTTGTGTAACCTCTCTGCTCCTAATAGTAATGGGGCTCAGTGCAACACACTTTAGTTGGTTATTGTTGCAAATCAACACTGTGAAGCGAATGTTCAAGTAGCCATGGATTTGACAAGCGGCAGAGGCTAAAGGGCCCATTCATATGACCAAGTGGGTGTTATGTGAGTGCATGTGTTGAGTGGATCTATGCTGAGTTTGGCATGTGGCATTTACCCTACCGCAAGGCTGCTGAAAAGTGGACTGAGTGATGGCATGATAGATATAGGTTGAACTGGCAGGTGGATGGGTGATGAAGCGTTCATGTCACAAGTATGTCATACCACACATGGCCCAAGATTTGCTGCCGCAGCAAACGAATGTTTACTACAGGGAAACCTGACTACATTGTTCAACCAATGGCATGTCAGCGTTGCGTGGCTGTTATGCTGGAATGGTCAGAGAAAGCACTAAATCAAATGTTACGTTTAAGCACATATTGCTGTGTAGCTAATAAAACATGGTCCTCCCCCCCCCCCGCCCCCAGTTAATAAATGAATTATTGCATTGGGTTTCTGCTGGAAGGGATATTATGGTAGTTAATGGAATCTGTAGCTAGATAGTGCTGACAAGCCGTTCCTCATTCAAACACTTCATGTTGGATCCAAAGTAAAGTTGAGTTTATTTTTGCATTTATATCTCCTTTCCTGCAAGGAGCTCAAGGTGGTATATAGAGCTATCGTCCTCCTCCCCATTTTATCTTCACAACCCTGTGAGGTAGAGAAAGTAACTGGCCCCAGGTTACCCAGTGAATTTCATGGCTGAGTGGGGATTTCAACTAAGATTGAAATTAATGGAATGTTAACCATGATTTGAGCATCATGTTTTATGATTTTAAGCTCAGCTAATTTTACTTTGGATCCAACTCTTCTTTCTCATTCTTTACCATAGGATAAGGTTACGAGATATCCCCCGTTTCCCGGGGACAGCCCCCAGATTTCCAAATCAGTCCCCTTACAAAATCCTATCATTCTGACTGAAGTTGAAAAGTGTCCCCGGATTCACTGAAAAAAATCTGGTAACCTTACCACAGGAGCCGATTCCTATTGCCCCCTCCAATAAAATATTTGAGCCCCCCGCCCCAAGTTGTTGGGCATAGTCATTCAAATGGTGTATGTGTACCACATCTTGTGATTAATTTTGTGGGGTGAGGCTTACCTGGTCCCCCTCCCCCATTTTTGGCAGCCCTGTTCTTTACTGTTCTTTGATCTCAACCATCCTTCTGAGGTAACTGGATCAAGGGGAAAGCTTATTGTTGGATTCGGGTTGGGGTTTTTTGTTTTGGTCATGCTTTACTTTCAAATTCAGCTCGTGATGAATATGTGTATAATTAAACTGAAAGGAGCCTGTTTTAACTGCTGATAAATATTTTGGTTTGTGCAGGAGAACTTGAAGATGGGGAAGAGCGTGAAGGCCCTTGCCCTGTGCCTCCTGACAATATCTCTGTAGCGTCTGACCGCTGTGATAAAGAGGATGAAGGCCCCTCTGATGGTAAGTGGTTCTCTTTGTCTCAAGGTACCATAATCACAGTGATTTGGGAGTTTCGTTGGCCGCCAGTGTCTCTGAGCTGGTGCAATTCTTGGGAAACAGATGAGCAGCGAACCATGTGGGTCCTGTTCCTTACCTTCACAAGACCCTTAAGGAACTGAAGAGCTCTCTCTAGTGGCTAAAATAAGATACAGTGGGATTTTTAAAAAATGCACACTTGCTTGTTTGTTTCAGTAACCAAAACAGATCTCTTAGTTTTTCCTCCTTGCTCTCGCACAAATGAATCAGCAACTGATACACTCGGATTTCTTTTCTTTAGGACAAATCTCTTCTTAATTCAGCATCAGATTCTTCCTTAATTTTATTGTACTTGTTTTATTTAGTGTATAAATAATGAAAGAGAATTCATTTGATGGATTTTTGTTTTTTGTATGTGGCACACTTGAAACAGAGCGAGTTCATAAAATATTAAATTAATTGTTCTTATGGTGTGTCTTCCTGTTAATGTACTGACGTTTCTCGATCAAACAATTTTTGGTGCTTACATTTGAACAGTACTCCCTCCCAGTCCAAGTTTATTATATATCAAATTTTAATCATTCTTACATTTTTGAAGATAAGAACAAGTGAATGTTCTATGGGGATTATTGCATCATTGTTTGCAGCTATCTCTTTCTGCTAGTTGACAGTGTTGATAGATCGCAATTTGCATGCACATAAAAGTGTATACTAATTAGTTGTTCCGAATTTTAGACTTGGAAGCGAGCAACTTTTTCTTCCTTTCTGTCATATGATGATCAAACTGTGTAGCTCCAACTCAATTGCTGTTTGAAAATAATGCTTCCCTGCAACATGCTACTCCACATTTTATGTTTTTCAGATTATTCCCTTTGGAAACATATATTGCTTTTATGAGGTATAAAATTATATCTATTGCAGAACAGGGATAAGTCAAATATGTGCATAAGTGATGAACATTCTAACAACTGATTCAGAAAACAGGATCTTCACATTTATAGAACTCTGCAAACGGAGTTCTCTTCTGCTGAATTCCACTTGCTCTACAGTAAAGGAAAAGCGAGCAATAAAATAACCTTTAGCTTTTGACTACCCCTTTTATATTTGTTGGCAAAACAGATTCTATGCAATTTTTAGATAAATCTCTCCCCCCTCTCCCCCTGGCGTTAAACGGTGCAAAGACAGAAGTGGTTTATACTGTAACAAAATATGCAGCTGTGTTTTGCTGCCTATGGCTTACTGCACACTGGGCATAACGAAGAGGTTGCGAGAAGTGTTTTCTCCTTGCTAGTTTAAAAACGGACAACCATTTTTGTTTGCGAAAGCGAATTCGGCGGTGCTGACTCTCAAGCATTAAGTGCAACCGATATGAATGTGCGGGTTATCTGAGAAGCTTCCAACGTCGTTGCTGATTTTATTTATTTATTTATTGAAATTTTTTTTGATGCCGTCTTTCAGTTAAAAAATAAAAATTTGGGGTGGTGTACATCACCATCCGAAGCTGAAGCAGACATTAAAAACATCATTGATTATTAAATGAAAAGTAAAGATGCAACACCCCCTTGGCTCCTTCCTCTCCTAGTTTGGGCAACCAATTGTGGAGTGGCTGTTTTAGTATTGGTTTCTGCTTAGGGTGGTGGTGGGGTTTTGGGTTTTTTTGGAGAGAAACTACGGTAAGTGTAAGCGCTGATCAGTTTGTAATGCTAAGCGAGCTGCTCCATGGTTTGTTTACAACTGGGGCAGGATGTGTAGCAGGTGCATTTGAGCAGTGTGCACTAGCATGCTGCTCATTCAAGTTAAACCATAATTTCAGACTATGGTTTGTTGTGATATACAAACTAAGCAATTATGAATTTTGCTGTTGTTCCTTAGTTAAATATCAGATTTATCCTTCTCTGGTGCGAATTGTGCTCGCTTTGCTCTATGTCAGACATTTTGATATCTGCTCCGTAAGTCAAAATAAGCAAATCTGTATTTATCTCTACGCAGCCAGCAGATCACGAAGGCTTCTGTGTACAGAGAAAGAAGTTACATTTAAGGTCAACTTCCACCAAATTGAGCCCATTGTTTCTCTTCAGACTTGTTTCAGTTGTTTGTGCTTTTGTTGGCATTCAGTGTTTTTAAATGCACAAACTTTGTTTCAGTATCTCCATGTGATTGTGCACACCTAAAATATTCATATTCAGAAATGGGTGTTAATATTGCAAGAACACTTATTGAGAAGAATGAAATCGCTATATGTCCCAGCAAACTGTTTTTCTCCATTTAAATGGAAACCACTACACTCAGTAATTATAGCACGCCTAAAGAATTAAAGCACCATTTTCAAGGTTTTTTAAACAAATAAATAAATCAACTTTTGATTTGACTTTGGGGTTTTGTCGAAAGATAATTGAGAATGTGTAGCAAAAATCTGCTTGCAGGACTGTAGGTACATTGTCGTATGGAAAAAAAATCCTGCTTTTTTGTCTGACCTTTGACTAACAGTGTGCATTAATTAGAAAGAAGGTAATTATTTTTAACAGTAACTACAGTATAACTAAGTTAGCCCAGGTCATCAGAAGGCCTTTTTGTCAAATCTGATGAAGTTGTTTTGTCCTTTCGGTTGTCGCCAAGTGTTCGGCATGAACTCGGGATCCAAACGTTGATCGATTATATAAGCTATAAACATGTGTTTGTTTTATTATGTCGATAAATTTCTGTACGGCTTGAAAATATCAACCCTCTGCCCCCTCCATATCTCTATATGTATTTAAAGTCTGCCTCCTCAAACCCACCCCCACTTTGTTTTCTAACAAATATCCCCCACCCCACCGTTTCCTTGGTTCAAAAGTTCATCCCATTCCCCAATGGCCACCTAATTTTCCAGTTATTCCCTCCAGCCATATGTGTTTGGGTTTCTTTTATGCTTTATTAGGTACTGTAGTAAAGTGGCATAAGTTATATCTTCTAATGAAATTCAAGCGCACTTCAGTGATGCTCTGTCTTGATTGCCGGCAGCAATTAAATTGCACGGGAGGAGAAGCGTGCAGAGTCCCAGACACCTTAGAGAAAGAGGTTTAGCAAGACGAGGGGAAGGTGGAAAGAACTGCCAGGGAACAGACCTCGGAATAAAGCAAGATGCAGAATTCTCGCCAGACGCCCTGTTCCTGGCCGGCTTTTATTTTACTGGCTCGCAGCCTGATTGATAGCCAAATCATAACTTGCTATATGCTAACAGGCAGAGTTCACTGGTAGGTTATTGTGAACTGATAAAGGGTTAGATGGAGTTTTGATTTTCACACTGGAGCCGGCTGCACCAGATTAATGGAATTTCAATGAGAGGCTGGAGTAGTTGCCGCTTTGTCAGAAAAACGGATGGAGATTCTATAGTCATGCCTGCTCATTAATACCAGTTGTCTGAAAGGTGTGGTACTTCTCTATACAAAAGACTCCAGATAATTGATTTTTGAATAGGATTTTTTTTAAAAAAAAAACACAACTTATTGACGACCGGGTTTCTTGCAAAACAAACGACAGGATCTTGTATAGTACAACAGTGTTGCGCGTTCATTGTTTTTCTTAATACGTCTGTGGTGAGGAATAGACCTTGACTTGATAGTGCTATAACCATTCCTTTGATATACTTGGAAATCAGAAAACCTAAGGGGTGTGGTTTTATTTGCAATACATTGTTAGCATGGCTGTTTTCTTGAAAAGAGACGAGCTATTTCCCCTCCCTTCTCCCCCCCCCCCAAATATTGAAATGCAAACACGTCTATAGATTTATAACCGGCAGGATCATTTAATGTTTAAGCAGGGAAAAACTGCAGCAGTTTTACACAGCAAACTTTTCTCTTACATGCAAGCTGGTCTAAGCTCAACTCAGTCATATGTGTGCCGATGACTGCACAGAGAAATGCATGTATACACTACAGTTGCAACTATGTATGGGCATCGAGTGGTATACAAATTTAATAAATAATAACAATAAGTAGTAGCAGGTTTCATGATTGCCACACCCTTTCCTTCCTCCTTCCGCACTTGCAGGAATTGATGCTGAGTATAGTTATCTCCTTTATAGAGTGGTACCTTGGGTTAAGTACTTAATTCGTTCCGGAGGTCCGTTCTTAACCTGAAACTGTTCTTAACCTGAAGCACCACTTTAGCTAATGGGGCCTCCTGCTGCTGCTGCGCCGCCGGAGCCCGATTTCTGTTCTTATCCTGAAGCAAAGTTCTTAACCTGAAGCACTATTTCTGGGTTAGCGGGGTCTGTAACCTGAAGCGTATGTAACCTGAAGCGTATGTAACCTGAGGTACCATTGTATTGACTTTCTCCCCCCGCACCTTGACTTAATCTGAGATGAGCCTCAGCTCCTCTAGAGCAGGCTTCCTCAACCTTTGGCCCTTCAGATTTTTGGACTACAATTCCCATCATTCCTGACCACTGGTCCTGTTAGCTAGGGATCATGGGCGTTGTAGGCGAAAACATCTGGAGGGCCGCAGGTTGGGGATGCCTGCTCTAGAGCAGTGTTCCCCAACCTTGGGCCTCCAGCTGTTTTTGGACTACAATTCCCATCATCCTTGACCACTGGTCTTGCTAGCGAGGGATGATGGGAGTTGTAGTCCAAAAACAGCTGGAGGCCCAAGGTTGGGGAACACTGCTCTAGAGGATGTGGGACAAGCAGAAAGGGTGCTTTTTCTTACCATGTGCAGAGGGTTATAATATGAGTGAAGAGGGGCAGTGACTCAGAGTTCTCCTAGGGTGCCAACTACCCTTACACTGGCTCTGAGCTAATGGACAGCCACAGGTTCTCAGTCCTGTAGGAGTTGTAACATAATAAAGCACAATTCAGGTTTAGGGCTGTGTTACATAGCACTGTGGAGGAAGGCGTACTGGGTTGATTCCTAGTTCACTATTTTCTCTATGGAACTTTTGACCCCTATTAGATTGTAACTTGTTTTCACGAACACTTTTCTGCCAACTTTTTTTCTTGCCATCAAGGATCTATACTGGCTTGCAGCCACCTTGCATTTATGACTTCTCCAGAGTTTTCCTTCTGCCTTGTATCGCCAAGCTTCTAAGGGTAAAAACATGTTCCGTACCCTTTTGGCCATTGTTGGCCAAATCCTCCTTCTCATAGTCTGCTAAATTTTAAACTTCAGTTGTTTGAGACATCTTTCATTGCTTCTGAACCCTTCGTTTGTATTTCACTTCGATGCATCACACTGCACTGCTTCTCGGTTTCCTTTGCAGTCCCTATGCAAGGCCATCATGTTTCATTGCAAATAGTTGGCTATGGGCTTTATAGCAGCATGCGAGTGGTAGAACTTGCGACCAGCCTTGTCTGACATACTAAAAAACGTCTTAAAGCGAGTGATGTTTCAGGGAATCAGTGGTATTATCGTTGCTTGGCTTTTTGCTTTTTGCAAGAAGTTGGGAAAGAGACTCAAAAACAACACTGTGTATCATGTCTTGTTTCTTGGAAAAGTAATGGAGAAAGGGTGTCACACTTGTCTAGTGTTCCCTTTTCTGCTTCAGATCGTATTTCAGCCTTAATTGTGTAGGCTGCTTGTGGGCATCCCATTGACATCCGACTGGCCATTGTGATAACAGAATGCTGGATCAGAGGGTCCAATGGCCTCATCCAGCAAAGCTGCTCTCATATTCTTATGAGAAGTTTAGGTTGTTTCAGCTGTGCAATGAAATAGCTTTCTGCATGCTGGGTCACTGTGCGTGGGGAACTTTTGCCAGCCTGAGGGCCTCATTCCATTACAGCTAAACTTCCAGGAGTCACGTATCAGTAGCACATGAGACCAAAGCTAAAAGTGCGTATTCACTTGCTTTCATGGTCATCTGTTCATACACAGAGATTGCTGACATACCCCTTTCTCTGCCATAGGAATTGGGATTTTTTAAAGCCTCCTATTGGAGTGGAGGAGAATCTTCATTCAGATTTTAGCGTTGTAGGAGGGTTAAACTGTGATCTCAACAATATCATTCCCCCGTACGGCAATTATGCTTGAACAAGGTTCCCATTGGCCCCAGTAGGATATTCACACACCCTCCCCCCAATTGTCTTGCGAGGGATGGGAACAGGGGAGGCTACAGGCCTTGTCTCCAAAGCCATATTGCAGATGCGCTTGCCTTTAAACTTCCTTGCTTGCTTTTGAGTTTTCTCAGTGATTTCTTGCCAAACAACTCTGTGAGTAGAGCACAAAATGCAGCTCCACGGTGCACATATTTCCAATGCCTGTAGGAAGCTTTTCATGGCAGTGCTTAGAAATACATTTAACTAATCCCAATAATTGCCAGCTACCAAATTAGGAGATGCTGCATTGTCAATCACAAAAAATAATAATTATATCTCATTCCATTCCATTTCCATTGGCAGTTAACTTGTCATCAGAATGGATGAGAACCTGTTCACCTAACCAGGTGCTTGATAGTTAGGAGAAAGAAGTTTCTAAAGTAATATTGGGGGGGGGGGAGGCTGCAGAGAGTTGGTGATAATTGATTTACGCTATCACATCTAACTATTCATTGTTTTCATTACTACTTCCCTTGGGCAGTGATCACAGGATCAGGCTGCCAGTCTGTGGGCATAATTTTTCCAGTAATGCCATCTGGCTCATTGGCACTTGAAGTTGTGATGGCTCCTTTGCTGTTGCAATGGACTTTGTCAAATGGCTAGGCAGTTGATTAGAGTTCTTCTGCTAGTGGCTGCTAATTTTCCTGTACTATTGATTTTAATTGGTAATTGTATGCACTTTTCATCCCACTTGTGGACACGTTGAGAATTCAGTACTGTACTGGAGACATTTTGGGAGGATATTATATTGTTCGCCTGTAGTTTGCTTCTAAGAAGTTCAGGTTCCACAATTATTCTGATGCTTCAGCAGAGAAATTAACCCTTCTGGAGTTATCTATACTGATAATGGAAACTATGCTTGATCATTCTGGAGAATACTTTTTATAGTCTATGTGTTCATTTTGCATCGGTAGACAGTGATGCTCCAGATACTGAAAATTTCTGTAATGGATGAGGGACATAACACTTAACTGCCGTCAGCGTTAATCCTGATTTGTTAAGTTTCCTAAACATACAGTGAAACTGTGGTGTAGTTCTGCCTGAGCTGAACATTGCTTTTAGAGGGCATGTACAGAAAGACATTAATGGGGCCTCCTGGTCACATTTCAAGCAAAGAAGTGGCGAAGTGGGAAAACTGCCTCCACTACGCTGCAGCAATGCACATATATAAGAAACAAAATGTAAGACACAGAAAGGCTACAAGATCACAAAAGCAGCACAGAACAATACCTTTTAAAAAGGGTATTTTAAAGCAGCCGAAAAACAATAAGATAGGGAGAATTTGCGGGCAACACAAAGTTGGCCCTCTTTCTGGTAGTAGCTGTCTCCTACAGATAGTGGGGTACTTGCAGGAGATTGTCCATTGAAGACCTCAGTGTAGTTACACATGGTGCCCCAAATTTACCTGTGTACATGTGCTCAAAAAGCAGGTAGCCTGTACCTCTAGAGCAGGCATAGGCAAACTCCGGCCCTCCAGATGTTTGGGACTACAATTCCCATCATCCCTAGCTAACAGGAGCAGTGGCCAGGGATGATGGGAATTGTAGTCTCAAACATCTGGAGTGCCGGAGTTTGCCTATGCCTGCTCTAGAGCCTGGCAACCTATGAAGGATTTCTGGCCCCTTGAGAAATAGACCGGCTCCCAAGAATGCAGAGGTTAGCCATCTGTGCCTTAGCTGGTGCATCCTCCCTTTAATATATATGCATTAGATAATTTTCAAGAATTGGAATTATAAAGCACAATACAGCTTGCATGTACTATAAAAGTATAGTCTCTCTCTTTATTCAAATTCTTCATTGTTATTTCCTCTTTTAAAATTACGCCAGTATTGGGGTGTGTGTGTGTGTGTGTGAATCCCGATATCTGTTTTATCAAAGCACTTAATGAAAGGGTAAGTTTCATTATAGGCTACACTTAACGCTCTTCCTTAAACCCTAAGCAACAGCTTTCATTCATATATATTTCGTCACTGTGTGTATTTCCTTGCTGCAGTCGGTGAAGCACTCTGATTATGTGCAATATTTAATGGTAATTCTGCAGAGAGAGAGTGCTGAAAAATCATACTTGAGAATTACACTCAAGACTTGGAAGAAGGGTTTCGCCTTCACTTTGTAGCTTGCCAAAGCTTAAAATGGACCAGGACGGTAAGTGAATTAAACTCGCATTCAGTAGCAGGGATGCAAAATTCATTATGAAGAAGGGATCCCATAAAAAAACCGCTAACCCGTACTCGGATATTTTATCCTAATAATTCTAGGTGCATTCAGCCTAATGACGGTACTGGGATCCAAACCTTTTCATGCGTCAATGGAAAGCAGCACTGTGTGGACCCAGCTTGTGTGTGGAGGGGTTGCTGATTCTCAATCTGGTCCCATATGGCCACACCGGAGCAGCTTTTGGAGGGGCTGCAAGGGGAAAGGGAGCACATATATGCAACATTGTGCAAGGCTATTTGGATCCCAGCCCATGTGTTCAATTTGTGCACGTTAAAGTTTAGGCTGTTCAGCAAAAAACAACAACGTTCCTCTGTGGAAGGTTTATAATCAGCAAGTCGTGATTGGTTATACATCCTTTCTGAAATTGCATCATATCTTTTCAGCTGTAACTAAAACGTGCAGCTTAAATGTTTCCTCTAATCAATTGTATAGGATGCTGCCAGACCATTAAGATTTATGCCACCGTCCATTAAAAAAGAAAAGAAAAAAGGAAAATCCACGGAAATGGTTTGTTTCACTCAAATGCGGAGATAGGAAATTCTGCCGCATTTTTCTTTAGAATCACGGGGAGCTCGGTGACCTTTTGTGGCAAATTATGTAGAAAGAAAATATTTATATTCATTTAAAATAACCTCCATGAAGAAATAGTCTCATTACCCTGTTTGATCAATTTCTCGTAGCCTGAGCTGTAGCATGCTGCTGTTGCCATTGGGTGATGGAATACACTGAGAAGTGGCTAATGGTGATGATGCTCATCAGGACAGAGTTCAGCCAGCGGTCAGCAACAAATAATTCAAGACTGTTTCTAAGTTTGTGGCTGGTGGAATTTGCTTTTCGCCCCAAGCCAGCAGCAGTGCTGAGCTGGGCTATTTGATTACAAGGGGCATATTTGCCTCTTAGCAACTGCACATTTGCACAACCGACAGAACTATACTGTCTCCAATGGGTCTTTCTCTCTCTCCCCCCCCCAACCCCCTTTTTTGTGATGGTGGAATAATGCTTTATTGTTTCCTGACAGGCAAACGATGCCTTAGTTGTTCCATAAGAGTCTACAACCAATTTTGTATTTGTCCTTTGTAGATTTCTAGTGGTTGCATTGTTGCTGGAAAAAAATGGTTGGGGTGAAGATGTTTGCAGACAGAGCGTTAAGGCCGTACGTTTCTAGCTGCCGAGTTTATAACGCGCTATGTTTTACCGGCAAAGTCAAAATGATGCGTTCTCATCACAGTTTGAAACAGCTTTTCTCAGATATTAACCTTTCCCACTCAGAATAAGGCTTTTAATACCCATGTGTGTTATCTCGCGGAGCACTTCAGTTCTCTTTGACCATAATAATACTGCGTCTCTGTGTTTGGTTATTATGGTAATATGTAAAGAATTTACAATTTCCACAGGAAATGGAGCCTCTGGGAAAAAAACGTGTCAGGAGATGAAAAGTATTTATAACCCAAATAGTTAAGGCACAACTGAGTGAAGAGGGTTTGGGAAAGATGCTTTGAGTTTTATGACCTCAAGAAGCCAGACCAGGAAATCGCACACTGGTTTTTATAGCTTTATGGCTTTCTTCACTCCTCAGCTGTGTTCTGACTTTCGGTGTATTCATAGTCAAATCTTTTGGAAGAATTTTCTTTTCGGCCACTGTGATTTTTCTTAATAATTCTATTATAACAGAACAAGGAGTGCGTTGTCACATGGGGTGTATATTCATATTGTTGTGATATTTAAAACAGGATTGGTAAGGGAGAGATTATTACTTTTACTGTAGGACTTGAATCTTTGATTTTAGATTTTAGTATTGAAAATTTAGGAATCTATAGAACACCCCCCAGTGTATTTTTAAAAAATGTTTAAGATTTCCAAAGTTAAAATAGTAAAGTAATTCTGTACATTACTATGGCTCTCCAATATCTGACAGGAGTTTTGCTTTACATGAAACCATTGTAAATATTATTATTTTGTTTATTTCTCCTCCTTCACCAGCAGCTCGCAGGGCAGATTACAATTTAAAATTCCATATTAAAAACAGTGAAAACAAATTGCAGCCACAGGAATAAAGACAGGATTAAATATATAAGAGTCCACTTAAAATACTAATTTATTGGAATTGTTGTCAGAGTACATCACTAATACAGACGTCTTTATGTGACTAAAGAGGACTGGTGTATTTCCAAACCCCTTTGTAGGGTAACACAAACCCACCCACACACGGTATGGAGCCGATATAGTCTGCAATGCACGTATCTGGGAGTAAAACCCTATTGAACTCAATGGGACATGTCTGAGCAGGCATGTGCAGGATTATGCAGCTAGTCAGTTTTCTTTTTGCACGGTCGAAAGTTAGGCACATCTCACTAGCTTTACATGTCTTTCTGACATATATTTTAGCATTGATGTGAACTATTTCAGCTTTACTAATTTAACTAAAAAGAAAATGAGAACTGTCATGCTAGACTTTGAATACCGGTAAGAGATGCGTAGATCATAGCATTTTAATGGCGTGCAAAATTATTTGCTAGTCAACAATGTGAAAGGTTTTTTTTTTTATCTTTGTTTATAGTTATAACAATGCAGTATTAAAACTGAAGTGCTATTACTGTATGCTGAAGTGCTTTATAAAATTAGCTGGTTGATTTTTTTTCCCTACCTCTTTGAAAGGAGCTTACATAGCATAATTCAGAGAAGCTTCCACCGCCTCCCTGCTTCTCTGATTCACAAAAGAACTTTTCCTTTGAGGGGTTCCCACATATGCACTTGGGCACCAATTAGGCTTCGCTTTGTGGAATGTGGGTAGCTGTATGTGTTTTAGTGAGTTATTTCTTCAGAGTATTTCAATGCAACACAGTTAACATGATACTAATATTTTGAAGTGCTTCCTAGAATATAATCTGTGATCTAGATATATTATCATTGTGTTAACATCAAACGCAGCTGCCTCTTGGGTAGAACTTAGGAAGCTGTCGCAGTGGTACTGTGAACCCACGAGAACATTTTAAAGCCAGGAAATGAGGAATAGCCTATCTAATTAAAGTGACAAAGGGTTTTTTTTTTGCTAGGAAGATGTAATTAACCAACTTGGTATTTGGCCAAAATGCTGAGGTTAAATCCCCCAGTCTTGCTAATTAGACTTTTCAGTTTCATTAACAATCAGTAAAACTTGATTTTCTGAACAGCGACCTAAGCACACTTTGTTCCATCTTGGAAATGCCTTTTGTATTGTTTTCAGGCTGCATAAGATAACCCACCTTGTCTTTTGCGAGCAAAAATGACTGAAGATTTCAGATTTCAGTTGTTTGTTATGTTCTCTTCAGAGGACAGTTTCCCTGAACGAACAAGGATGATACATCGGCAGAATTGCATTAATGCACCATCTTTTCGATTATGAACCACATCTGGGAGGAAAAGGGGTGTGTGTACAGTTTCTGGGGCCTCAAACATCCTTCCTAGCACTGAATCGGGAACCACTTCTTGCACAATGTCAGTTTTGACAGTGCTGACTATCTGTGCCAGGGGAGCAAACCCTGGGCCTTTCTTCAGACATTTGAATAGTGTTGCTGTGAAAGAGGTGGCTGTCTGGGTAGGCATGCACAAACGTGTATACAGGTGTGTTCATGAGGCCCCTTGTCATTTCCAGACCTTCAAAGGCAGAGCCTTCTAACACATATTTCATTCCATTTATTATGACAGCTTTAGTGAGATTAGCTCACCTTCCTCCTGCGTCCCCAAATGCCACCTGAAGCAGAATAGCCACTGGGTTTATCCGGAGATGAGCAGAGAAGCTACTGGGTGACAGGGAGAGCAAAATGGAGGAAAGGATGGCTCCTCTGGGGAAGGCAGCCTTGCCTTGCCTGGAGATATAAAACGGAAACAGCATGGTGAACTCCTAGTAAGTTCAGTGGCTGTTGGAAACGTGTGTGTGTGTGTGTGTGTGTGTCGTGTGTGTGTGTGTGTGTGTGTGTGTGTGTATCTGTGTGTGTGTGTGTGTGTGTAAGGCATGCCCCTCTTTTGACCCCCCCCCAGGGAAAAGTAATAAGAGAAAGTCTCTGGAGGAGCAGAATTGCTTTTTGACAGCATTTGACCAATCCTATCGCTCTGCCGTTTGGAAAATCCATTTTCTAAAATGGCAGGCTGCACCGTACTGCAGGTACCACCCCTCCTGCCGATTGATGGGCATGTCACTAGTTTATACAGTGGTGCTTCGCAAGACGAAATTAATTTGTTCCGCGAGTTTTGTCATCTTGCGATTTTTTTCGTCTTGCGAAGCACGGTGTCGGGAAAGTTTTGGAAAAGCTTCAAAAATCACCAAAGTCTTTAAAAACCTCAAAAAAGGCTACCACACCGCGTTCTATGAGTTGCTCCTCAAAGTCAAGTTGCAACTGTATTAACGGTGTTAAGAAAAAGGAAACAAACTTGCAAGACGTTTCTGTCCTGCGAAGCAAGCCCATAGGGAAAATCGTCTTGAGAAGCAGCTCAAAAAACCCTTTCGTCTAGCGAGTTTTTTGTCTTGCGAGGCATTTGTCTTGCGAGGTACCACTGTATAACACACAATAGAATTTTACAATTATGCTTACAAGTTAGTACTGGTTTTTTATCTTTTTTTTAATTTTCAAGACTTTAATATGAAGTTAAAATAGCAACCCATGAAAACACTTGAGTTGGGTGTTGAATTTCACCAAAGTAAGAAAAGGATATAAATGTCATAATAAATAATAAAATTCCACTTGACTGGGACAAGTTATAGTTCCTTATGCAAAAAGTCATTGTTCAATCCATCCAGGTAGGTGGACTGGTACGCCTATTGTAAACCTTTGCAATGCTCTTATATATTCCTTTGTGGTTATTTTTATGTCAGAAATCACTGTTCTGCTCTGTTCTGCTGACTTCCATTAATGCCATCTGGTTTTTATTTGCATTCCGGTCTCCTTCGAGGAAAGGCATTTGGACCTTTTTTAGTTCGTATTTTTAAAAAAGTAAAATAAGGGAAAGCATAGTCAAAATTTTATGAAACAACGATTGCCGTGAAGAAAATGTTTGGTAAGAAATTGGAGTCTCTCACACAATGCTAGAATTCAGCGCCATTTAATGAAGTCAGTTGGCAGAAGGTTTAGAACTGAGAAAAGGAAGCACTTGTCACACAACACATAATTGACTTATGGCATTCATTACCACAATATGTGGTGATGGCCACTGGCTTAGATGACATCAAAAAGGGTTAGATACGTTCATGGAGGGTGGGTCTATCAACAGCTATTAGCTATGATAACTAAATGAAGACTCCATAAACGGAGGCACCATATTTCTGAATGCCAGATGCTGTGGACAAACAGGGAACTGCTATCATACTCACAATCATCTTGTTAGTTCCCAGAGGCCTCTGTCTGACTGTTGAAGACAGGATGATGTACTAGGTCAGCCTTGCTAACCTGGTGCCCTGCAGATGTCCGGGGCTGATGGGAGCTGCATTCCAAAACATCTGGACGGTGTGAGGTTGGAGAAGGCAGATTTGGGTGGATCTTGGTATCTCCTTCAGCAAAATCACATTATGTTCTCATACGAATGGTGTTCGATCACGTTCATCCTAAGGAGCTCCCTGCTGTATTTTTGTAATTGTCATTAACCTTGAGGTTTTCACTTATTTTGTAACCTGCAATCCCTTTAAGTACTTCTGTACATTTTGATGGCAACCACCAAAGACTCCGAAGCCAAACGAATGTGCTACTTCATACGAGGATGTGGCACTAGCTGTACATGGGGGAATCAAAAGAGCATCCAACAGCCCCAAATGGTAGTGGGATTGTTTATAGACCGAGGAGCAAACTGTGCCATGTTTGAAAGTAGTGCAATGCAGAAAAGTAGCAGTTTACATTACTGAATACCCTCTGATGCCATGCTATGCCTTGTCCATGTTAGAGGGTGGGACTGGCTTTCCTTTATACAGCCATGGCCATATCTGCAGGAGGTTATTCATTTGTTTATTTGATTTATAGCCTACCTTTCCTCCAAGGAGCTCAAGGTGGCATACATGCTTTGCACCCCTCCTATTTTATTCTCACAAGAAATCCTATAAGGGAGGCCTACGATAAGAGCCAGTGACTGGCCCAAGGTCACTCAGTGAGCTTCATGTCTGAGTGGGGATTTGAACCCTTCTCTTCCAGGTCCTAGTCCACCACTCTTGAACCACTATACCGCAATGGCTCCTTGCCTTCTGTGTGTAAGTCTATGCACTTCCGATTTTTCAAATTTGGCACATCCCAATAGTAATTGAATGACACCTGGAACTGGATCATCTGTGGTATTTTAAATGAGAGTCCTTGCATCCTGAGCAAACCTATTTTTTTAATCACTGCAAAGTGAAAACGCCAAGCGTTAATCAAGTTGAATCGAGACCAGAGTGGAGTCATGATGCAGTTGGAGGTATTGGTGAATTGTGTGTGTGCGTGTGTGGGGGGAGAAACCCATTTTAATTTCAGCCTGCCTCAGAATCAGCAACTTTCATGTTTTTACATGAGCAGGCAGATGCTGGCAATGATGTAGCACTGCACATACTAGCAGCAGGGCTCTCCCACTGCTGACAGGAGAAAACACCTCATCTTCTCTTTCATCTTAATCTGGACTTCTGCTTAATAGCTGCTCTGTTGTATTCACAATGCTGTGGGTGATGCGATGTGCACATGAAATTGCTACGTATGCTTGTTTTCCCTCAGCAGTTACAAGAAAGGAACAGTGTGGTGTTTGCAGGTAGGGGGAGAAAAGGAAGTAAACCTTAATGGACGGTGGAGCTCTTTATGCATTTCAGAGCAGGGCTGTTGTGCTCTGAAGCAAGGAACAACATTTGGGAAACGGGCACATGGGGCTTAGGTTTTCCACTGCACTGTGGTCAGATGCTAAACACCCTATGATGATGTGTCTGTTTGGATTCCCGGATAATCGGAAGAGCAGATGCAACAGAAGTGCTTTGAAGAAGCTTAACAATTGTCACTGTCCTCAGACCCTCCAAGTGTCCTTATTTTCCCGGGACAGTCCTGGATTTACAGAAGCAGTCCCAGTTTCTGATTCGATCCCAGAATGTCCCGCTTTTCCTTAGGGCATCCCTGTTTACATTGGAGAAATGTTGGAGGGTATGGAGTTTTCCGACCCCTGAGCCGCCTGAAGGCAGTCCTGGACAGTGGAACCTCGGAAGCCAAACGCCTGTAAACTCAAACATTTCGGCTCCCGAATAATTGAAAACCAGAAGCGATTGTTCCGGTTTTCGAATGATTTTTGGAAGCCAAATGTCCGCCGTGGCTTCCGATTGGCTGCGGGACGCTCCTGCAGCCAATCAGAAGCCGTGCCTTGGAAGTTCAGCGTTTTGGAAGTCGAATAGACTTCCGGAACGGATTCTGTTCCACTTCCAAGGTACGTCTATATAGGGAAGGTTTTTTAAATGTTTCATGTTTTATTCTGTTTTTATATATATTGGAAGCTGCCCACAGTGACTAGGGCAACCCAGTCAGATGGGCGGGGTATAAATAGTAAAAGTATTATTATTATTATTATTATTATTATTATTATTATTAATTTAGTATTATTGAATATTATTACTATTTTCATCAGATAAATGTTGGAGGCTATGTATCCTATGGTAAATGCCTGGCACAGGCCTGGCAGTCTCTTTCTCTTCTAGAAACTCTAAACTAATATGCACGTTGATAGAGTAGAAACAGGAAATTTGGTCTTCAAGCCAGAAGTAATAGGAGTGATTTGGGCGCACTCTAGAGGCAGGAGGAAAGACTGAGCCAACTTGATACTGTTATTATTCCACAGTGCCATAATTGCCATTAGGATGAAATTGATTCCTTTTTGAGGGAAGGAAAAAAAAATGTGGGAGAAACTTCTTTAAAACCCGCCACACATTTATCTTGTGAGATTATACTTTCATTCTGGTGATGAATGTTTGAATGGGAGAATTTGATGGAAACCTTTCAGTATTAAATTCTGAAATATGGAAAAATCCTACCAAACACTTCCAGATTGCCTTCTGTCTGTCTGCCTCGCAAAAGACCCTCAGTTAAATGGACCATCCTTAAATGGTGTCATTAGCTCAAATTGAAAAGACAGAGCCCGAAGCGAAATAATTTAATTGTCTTAAAAGCACTTCCTACTTTGGGTGCGAAGATCTCAAAGCACTTTTTGTCGCCAGGTAATTTATCTAAAAAAATTCTTCTTCGAATTCTCTGTCAGATTGCCGAAAAGTAATTTTCAGCTTTCATTAAAGTTTGAGGTTCTGAAATCTTTTCTCGATACCTACAAATTGTTGGGGAAAGTTTCCTCATGCTCAGCCCCCCCCCCCATGCTAAGTTTCTTCATGCTCCTAGTACTGGCTGCCTTAGAAGAGATGCTTTAAATGCCAAGGATTGCGGGTAAAATTCATGCCTGAAATGAACGTACCTATAGAGCACATGCTGTACATTCCAGGGGTCTGAGGTTTAACCTCTGGCCTCTCCAGTTAAAAGCATCAGGAAGCAGTAAATGGGAAAGCCCTTTGCTCAATAACCTGGAGACTGGGACCATATAACACCAGTCCTGAAAGACCTACATTGGCTCCCAGTACATTCCTGAGCACAATTCAAAGTGTTGATGCTGACCTTTAAAGCCCTAAACAACCTCAGCCCAGTATACCTGAAGGAGCGTCTCCACCCCCATCGTTCAGTCCAAACACCGTGGTCCAGCTCCAAGGGCCTTCTGGCAGTTCCCTCATTGCTAGAAGTGAACCAAGCAGAGGGCCTTCTTGGCAGTGGCACCTGCTCTGTGGAATGCCCTCCCATCGGATGTCAAGGAAATAAACAACTTTCTGACTTTTAGAAGACATCTGAAGGCAGCCCTGTTTAGGGAAGTTTTTAATGTTTGATATTTTATCACTTTTTTATTCTGTTGGGAGCCACCCAGAGTGGTTGGGGAATAATAATAATAATAATAATAATAATAATAATAATAATAATTTCCCTGACCCCTTCTTTCCTGGCAGGGAAGAGAACGCCATTTTGGGATCTGCCATTGGTGCCAAAATGTCTTGGGTCAGCTCTTCCTGGAGAGTCGTTGCCAGTAAGTTTAGGCCCAGTGAGTCACCAGCCTTTTTCAACCAAGGGGCACATTTTGAATTTCTAGAGAGTGATTGGGAGTGCCGGTCACAAAATGGCTGCCTTGCAGGGCATGGCATAACACAATAGAGAGTACGGTCATGATGAAGTTTTTTTCATAAATGTATTTTCATACCAGAAATGGCTTAACCTGTTGAATTCCTGCCTAGAAAGGAAGACAGAAGCAGCAAAAGTGCATTAAAGGGGCGGGGGACTACACTATACAACACACTAATCAATTAAGTGCAGCTCTGATTGACAGTGGAACAATCTCCCTCAGGAGGTGGTGGACTCTCCTTCCTTGGAGGTTTATAAGCAGAGGTTGGATGGCCATCTGCCATGGATGCTTTAGTTGAGATTCCTGCACTGCAGGGGTTTGGATTAGATGACTCTCGGGGTCCCTTCCAACTCTACAGTTCTATGATTTCAGTGCACTGTGGGCCACAACTGGGTCACAGGCCAGTGGTTCTCCACATTTTGGGCTTTGGGTTCATGAATGGCAGGTACAATATGTATATGTGCTAATTCCTTTCTTGTAACTTCCGGTCTACCTTTACCCATGATATGCCTGATTTATTTCTCTCTAAGCCCCTTCTAATGTCAACAAGGGGAAAATAAAGTGCTGCCACTTTCTACATTGCAGGGTTTGAGAAGGGACAGTGCTGTGGCTCCTTGTTGCACCATCATCCCCCCCCCTCCCTCAACAATGGTGTTAGTCTGTTAAAAATCCTTGTCTGCAGTGCCATAATCTGTGTTTGAATGTGGTTATTTGTGGCCTGCTTTCACTTCAGCTCAATACATTGGTTTTGAGCAGAAGAAAAGCTCAACCCTTACTGTCAGTGCAGTTACAGTTCTGTACAGTCATATCTTGGTTTTCAAACAGAATGCGTTCTGGAAGTCTATCTGACTTCCGAAATGTGCAGAAACCAAGGCACGGCTTCCGATTGTGCAGGCATGCTGGAAACAATATTGAAAAAACAATTTATGTGTGTTCTATTTTGACCAGAGATGATAGTGGGGCCATAACAATAAGTGTGTATACCACAAGCAATGACACATCAATGGTAACGCCTTCAACTCTCTCCAGAATGCTGTTTGCCTCCACCTGTTGTTTGCTTCCAAAACAGTCTCTTCATTGATTACCATGGCTCTTAAGGTATCCATAACCGGTGTCCTGAATTTTGGTTTCACGAGGAGCTGTACGTTGTGATTCATTCAAAACTGAATTGATTTGTTTGGCGTAACTCAACTTTTTGCTAGTTGTCAAATATCACGTAACAGGAAATGAATAAGAACCATGGGTTTCAAATTGTTGGGTCATTGAAACCAGAGGCCTTTCTCCTGGGCATGGTCGGCCAATTGGTGCCAAAGAAGGATAGAACTTTCTTTATGTATGCCACAACAGCAGCAAGAATACTTATCGCAAAGTATTGGAAGACACAAGATCTACCCACCCTGGAAGAATGGCAGATGAAGGTGATGGACTATATGGAATTGGCAGAAATGACTGGCAGAATCTGAGACCAGGGAGAAGAGTCGGTGGAAGAAGATTGGAAAAAGTTTAAAGACTATTTACAGAAATATTGTAAAATTTATGAATGTTAGAATGATGTTGGATAGAAACTAAGTGGTTTATAGCTGTAATGTTATAAGGGAATATGAGAAAATGAACTATTAATAGGTGAAAATCCAATGCTAAAATATTTTAAGATTGAAGATCAGGATAATCAAAGAGGGGAGGGATTTGCTGAACCAACAAACTGAACTGGAATACAGAAAAGGGAGGTGTGAGGAGGTCCGGGAAATAAGCAAATGAAAGAAAGATTGAATTGTTTTTAACTATTTTTATTTTGTATTTTTCTTTTTTCTTTTTCTATTTTGTAATACTTTGAAAACCTTAATAAATATCTTTAAAAAAAACCAAAAACAAATTGTTGGGTCATTGTCACAATTCTCTTTATGTCTTCTAAAATGGAACCAGTAGTTGCTCCATATAAACCCAAGTGCATTCAACGGGAGATGCTATGAAAAGAATCCAGTATTTTTAACTCTGTAAATGTTGGGCCTGGTAGCTGCCTTATACCGAGTCAAACCATTGAGTCCATTTGGCTCAGTATCATCCAGACTGATTGACAGTAGTTCTCCAGGGTTTCAATCAAAGTTCTCTACCATTCCTTTTTTGGATATAACAGGGATTGGACCTGATGCTCTACTACTGAGCTACAGCCCTTCTCCAGATCTGCAGCAAGTGATAACTAGCATTGCGGAAGTCATTTAGTCTCTAGTGCGGGTGCTGATGCCTTGAGTTGGTTCTGGCAGACAGATTCTGGCCTGAATCGATGCATTCGTTGTAATCTTCATTTCTTTGGCTTTCAGATTTTAAAAAACATAGTCAACTCCTGGGGGCAATGGGGGCTTTGGTCCCCACAATAAAATATCTGAAGGGGCTGGGCCCCCACAAAGATGATGGGAATTCCCAATCAGATAGTGTGTGTGCACTGCGTCATGTGATCAGTTATGTGGGGTAGGGCTTACTAGGGCCCCCACCATATTTAATTCAAGTTGGCACCTCTGAATTCTGCATTTGGCATTCATGCCCCTTGAGAATAGAAGTCCCAATGAGTAGATTTTTAAAGCTGATCCAATTATTTCCCCCCGTACCCACCTCCCCGGCATTATTTAGTTCTCCCAATAAACTGAACCATCCCAAGATCGGTTGGAAAGGTATCCAATTTTCTCCTCGTCACTGGTTCACTGCTGGGTCAGCAAACTCTTCCGAGGAGAGAATGAAAGGCCAGGGGGTGGTCCAGAGCAGGTAATAGTCAGCTCTGTGTATCCAGGTGAGAAGGTTCATAGCTTCCAGACCTAAGCAATTACGGGGTAAGAATCCTCAGATAATTCAGCCAATAAAGGTGTTTAATGATAGTATGAACAGTTAGAGGTGGTGATTAATTAGCCTGGGCATTTTGGGCTGGCTAGTGTGCACACTGTACTACATACTGGCCATCAGCTGGTAGGCATGCAGTCTTGTAAAGGGCTTTCTTCTTTGACATTGGTCATATATCACTGCAGCTGTGCCCTTTGATTACTGGGAGGGCTTGTGGAGTGATTAATAGCCAGGATCAATGTTTCTGCCCAGCACATGACATTTGGTCACAGAGCAACCATATACTTATTCCCCCTTGGCACAACGCTTAGGAGAAATGAAGGATGAGACCTGCCAATTTATAGCTGAGGAGCTTCCAGTTTATAAAATGAGTCAACTTTGACTGTACAAGATTATTCCCCATTGAAATAATTAGTGCAGCATTAAACACAATTAGAGCCCAAACTATGGGAGCATGCTTGCTGAATCCAAGCCAGTTGACAGATGGTTAAAGCCTGATACTTGGCTGCCTGCAAGGTCCAAAGAGTTATTATTTTGCTGAGAAAATGAAAAAAAAAAAAGCCCAGAAAGAGTGGATGCTTTGTGTGGGGGATGGGGAATAGATAAATAATGCAAATGCATTTTGATCTTTGGGCAAAAAAATGAAGCATTTTGAGAGCTTAATAAAATGTATGGCGATATGGAGCAGCAAATTATAGCATAAACGACTCTGAAGGGTGATATTGCATATTGCAATATATAGTGGTATTCTCCTATTCAGTACAACGAAACTGCTGTCTTGTAAGTGGTCATCTAATCATGCCTTTAATTTTAGTGCTAGTTTCAAGGGCTCTGCATCCTGCTAGAATTTCCCTCCTTTGCCTCGAGAATGATGACTTTGCTTTAGTTCACTCAGTAAAAACCCCCTCTTTGCTTAACTCTGAACGTGCAGTAATCGAGCCTTGGGGATTATTTTATTTTGATAATATATATGTTGCCCCTTTTAGAAAATCTGTTTGGCCTTTGTATGTTGTGTGAAAGGAAAGGAGGACTGTACAGTTGTACCCCCCTCATTTTCCATTCATAAAAATGGAATTCTGTCCTTTTAACCCAGGATTCTCTACCTTATGGCATCTTGCAGAGGTGGTAAGGGGAAAAGCACAAAAACCGCTTAGTCAGCCAGATTTTTTTCTTGATTGACAAAGGGAAAAGTGCTTATCCGGTCTCTTCTGAGGTCCTTTGGGGATCTGGGAAGCAAGGACTTCTCACACTGCTTGTTCTTCCTTTACTTATATTTATATATTGCCTTTCTTCCAAAGCACTTATGGCAGTTTTCAAATTCAAACAACATCTTATAGTTTCATGCACATGAAACAAAAAGGAAAGAAGAGGTGTGGAACGAAGACAAAGCCAGCTAATTCAAGTGCCAACTTTTGCGTAAGAAGTTCTGACACTGAGGAAAAGAATACCTGACTACCAACCACTGAAATGGATATTAAATGGTTCTGTTTAGTGGGCACATATTCAGGGAAAGTTATACGTGGTTAAGGCTGCCATCCTACATATAGCTTACCTGGGAGTTAGTCCCACTGAAATCAGTAGACTTACTTCTCAGCAGTCTAAATAGTGAATAGTGTGCAATATGTGGTGCTTTTGGGTTTGAATCCCTGCTCAACCATGTTTGCATTTTTCATTCATTTTTTAATTTTATTTTTGACGCCAAGGTCATCGGTTTGATCGCCATGTGGGTGCATATGCATGCATTGCAGGGAGTTGGACTAGATCAGGGGTAGGCAACCTAAGGCCCGGGGGCCGGATCCGGCTCAATTGCCTTCTCAATCCGGCCCGCGGACGGTCCGGGAATCAGTGTGTTTTTACATGAGTAGAATGTGTCCTTTTCTTTAAAATGCACCTCTGGGTTATTTGTGGGGCCTGCCTTGTGTTTTTACATGAGCAGAATGTGTGCTTTTATTTAAAACGCTTCTCTTGGTTATTTGTGGGGCATAGGAATTCGTTCATATTTTTTCCCCAAAATATAGTCTGCCCCCCCCCCCACATGGTCTGAGAGATGGTGGACCGGCCCATGGCTGAAAAAGGTTGCTGACCCCTGGACTAGATGATCCATGGGGTCCCTTCCAACTCTATTTTTCTGCTGAGATATGATCATAAGATTGTGGCAGTTTGCTTCCAGAAGATGTTGCAATGGCCACCAACTTGGATGGCTATTTGCTGGGGGTCACAACTGGCCAGAGGGTTGCTGCACTCAGGTCCTGCTTTGGGGCACCCCATAGGCATGTGGTTAGCCACTGTGGGAACAGGATATTGGACTAGGACCAACAGGTGACTTCACTTCTGATCCTTATTAGAAGATTGAGAAAGTTTCAGGTGCATCAGGATGGCAAACATCGGTACAATAGTAGGACCTGGGGAAGCCCAGTTAATAATTGATGGCTTTGAAACCTTAGCAATATTCTTATTTGGTACTTAAATATAGTTATGTACCCAAAAACTAGTGTACTGAAGAATATAAAAAACCTGCTTGCAATTAGTACCAAGTTCATACTTTGCTCAGAATGGGGATCCTGAGTATCTGTGCATATTAAACAAATATTTTTTGTTCCTTCTGCTTGCACAAGGGGAGAGGGGGGGGGGATATAAAAATATATGCAGCATTTAGCAATCTCCCAGGAGCTGAAAAGGATGCTCATCTTTTCCATGCTGTTGGCACACGTAATGTTGTTAAATGTAGCCGGGATATTCAGCGTCCAGCATTCATTCTGCATATTTCTCTTGATACTAACTTGAGCAAGTTCTTCTAACGTGTAAACTGTTTGTTTTTCATGAAGGCTTTGGACATGGTTTCATGTGCTGGGTTCTGTTTCATATCCTTATCGCCATATGGAAACAGCGAACCAGAAGGGGGAAACATAGATGTTCCTGCTTCGGCATTTCTAATGGCCAGTTTTATTATGAGAGGAGGAGGCAGGTGTGAATGCTTGTGTAACTTGGATGGACGAGGGGAAGAGATAAATTTCTAGAATAGCAGGCACCCTCAAACAATCCTTCAGATGGTGTTTTCCTCTTGCTTGCGGTTTGCCTCAGGATTTCAGCATTCTATTTTGTCACTTGGCTTGCTGGTGCTTGCTGCTCATTCCAGCTGTTTCCCCTCTTTCCGTCTTACAGCCAGGCCTTAAGCATGAACATCTGTCTGGTAGAGCTATGTAAAAACCCATAAGTCATCAGCAAGACTGAAACTCCCTTATATAGGAGTCATGTTAAAAGGAGATGGAACACACATTTTATGGGCACCTTATGTTTCTCCAAGTCACAGAATTAAACCTTGCTAGTCTTTTAACATTTTTCTTAATCTTCTACTTGTTGCTTGTATTCATGTGAAAATAGTAAAACTCTCTGTCTCTCTGTGTGTATATGTGTATGTATGTACTATATATCTTGGAAAGTTGTCTGTTTGCTATGCTTTTGGACACTTCTTCAGATAGTGTAACTAAATTTCGCGCGATGGCTCCTGAGAGCAAGGAGCAGGTTTTCATCTGTGTTTGGTTACTATTGGGTGCCATTTTTGGGGGAGGTGTTTCTTAGAATTCCTGAGGAATGCCAGGTACAAGGCTGCTCAAATAACATACAATTGCTGTGCAGGCCACACATTGTTTGTCAGTTGCTTCCACTTCCTTAACAGTGCCCATATCAGAGTTGAGGTCATTTGTGTAAATGGTGGGATATTTTGGGTGAAAGAAGAGAATCTTCTAGAACAGGAGTGAGGTGGCCAATCTGTGGTCCTCCCAGATGTTGTTGGAATACAGGTCTGACTGACTGTTCTGGCTGAGGCTGATGGGAGTTGGAGGCCAGTAACATTAGCCATCTCACAGATTAGCCATCCCTTTTAGGATAATTAGCAATCTGAGGTACCTCAGGTATTTGTCTCAGGATTTCAGCATTCTCCTTTGTTGCTCTGCTCCACTTTTCTGTTCTATCATTGTGGCAGAGCCCATAGTGTCTCATGAGGTCGTGAATGGCAGTGGTGCTCCTGCTGCAAGGAGCTGTGAGTACATCTTCGCCTCACTGGGTGAGCTGCTTCTGGTTGTAATCTGGCCAGAAATTGGGAGAGAGAATTGTGTAAAAATGTGAAGGGGGGAGAAAGAAGCCCACAAAAAACCCCCACATACCGCAACAGCAATATTTATAGATCTGTAATGATGATAAACTTTGCTTTTTCTCCCCCCTACCCTATCCACATCATGCAATGAAGTTCTTCTCAAAAACCAAGGAAAAGAACTCTGGTTTCAGAGGAGGGTTAAGACTCGCTGGTGTGTAACTTTGTGATGTAGGCAGCCCCAATTCCTGCCTGCCCTCGGTCTTGTGTGCTCATCTCACCTATGCCGATCTCTGTAGCCCAAACGAAAGCACATCAGGATAGCAGAGCGTTGGTGTGCTGACTGGCCACTCTTCCAACCGTGGACATCCACATGAGATGTTCCACACCTGCAGAGGAGGAAGGTTAGTGCTGGAGAGTTTGGATTTGATATCCCGCTTTATCCCTACCCAAAGGAGTCTCAAAGCGGCTAACATTCTCCTTTCCCTTCCTCCCCCACAACAAACACTCTCTGAGGTGAGTGGGGCTGAGAGACTTCAGAGAAGTGTGACTAGCCCAAGGTCACCCAGCAGCTGCATGTGGAGGAGTGGAGATGCGAACCCGGTTCCCCAGATTACAAATCTACCGCTCTTAACCACTACACCACACTGGCTCTTCCCTTGGAGGACCAAGGGAAAGTGTACAAGCATGGAAGCTCATTTGTAAGCAAGCGCTATACAGTATGTGAGACTGTGGAATGTGTTCGCTGCACCTTGGTGCCTTAACATACAATCCCCATGCTTTGCAAGTACCTAAAGCCGTGTTTCTCAAACTTTGGTCCCCAGCTGTTGTTGGCCTACATTATCCCATCATCCCTGAGCACCGGTCCTGCTAACAAGGGATGATGGGAGTTGTAGTCCACTGACAGTTGGGGACCCAAGTTTGAGAAACACTGACCTAATGTGTTTGCTTTAATCTGACATGGTATTCAACTCTTGAGTGAATTTGCAATGCATTTTTATTTTGCAGGAGTTCTTGGTTTGCTTCCTTTTTGTGGCAGTTTGCAGCCTCTCACCCTAGGGTCCATCCTCATCTCAGGAGTTTATGCTGTTTTGTTTTACCGGGCGATCTTTAATCTAGAACAAGTGCCATTATCTTGAAATAACTTTTGCCATGCCAGGTTTCTCAAGGAAAAGAAGTAGGTCAAATGTTGCAGGCATCATTTGCATGAATTCTGTTGGTGGCAAACTTGCAGGACTTTAGTTTAATTTTGGTGGTGGTTCTTTTCTTTTTAAGGTTGTCCCTCAATAGAATCATAGAATTGCCAAGTTGGAAGGGATCCCGAGGGTCATCTAGTCCAACCCCCTGACATGCGTAGTTAAAAGTTTTTTGCATGCCGTAAACCAGTCATCTATGTGTTGCCCTCCAGATAACTCCCATTACCTCCAAGTGGAATGGCTAGGGAGGTTGGGATTGATGAGTGTTCATCTGGAGACCCATCTCTAATATGAAGTATTTGCTTTGTTTAAAAAAAGAAGAAGAAGAAGCAAAATCTTCCTATGACTTAAGCAGTTTCGCATCTTTCCAGTTTAAAGAAAAAATGTCCACGAGGGCTAGAAAAAGATTCAGTGGTAAGGTGGTTACTGTAACTGGTGATGTGGGAGCAGGCCATGTCACTTGAAGTTAAGACCCTTTGAAAACATTTGATTTCTGGATGTTGCCTTCTGGCTCGCTAAGAAAAATCCCCGTGTTTGCAGAGATTATCCTGACAGTAGTAAGCTTTTGTCAGTTGTCAAGGCATGTTTAGCATGTGGAGATGTATTAATCTGACACAGCTACCATTGTAAGTGGCTGAAATAAATAGAGGGCTCAAACAGATGAAGAGGGATTAACTGTGTAGATGGAGCAAACTCTTCAATCACTAAACCAGTGATTTTACAAAGGATTAGCTTGCTTCTACAAATATTGATTACTGATTTGCTTCTCAAAATGAAGACGGCATCCCTTGTGCTGTGTATAGTGTGCCTTGTGAAGCAAACATCTTTCATATTAATGAGTTTGTCGTGGGTATTATAGGAGCTTACAGACATATTATTTTTTCATCCTCTAGCCATGCTAGATTTAATATTGTCAGCTGCTACAAGTCCCCCTTTTGATCTTAGAGGTGTCATATTTATTTTCAACTAAAGTTGGCATATGGGCTACACAGTCCAGATAAAACAACTGCCATGCACTTTCGCCCGAGAATCAACCATTTTAAAGTAGCATGGCAAATGAGTATATAATTGCTTTACAAAGGATATGATTATTTAAGAAGGGGAAAATGGACTCCTATAAGATTTAGCCGTCGGACATCACGTGTTTTCATAGCTCTGTGTGTGGAATGCCCTCCCCAGGGAGGCTCGCCTGGTCCCTTCATTAAACATCTTTAGGCGTCAGGCAAAAAAATAAAATAAAAATCTTCAACCAGGTCTTTGGCTGATTAATATTCTATGTCCTTTTAAATGTGTCATGGGGGGTATTGACTTCTTCTGTTCTTGTTTTTATTATGTATTTTGTATGTTTATGCTGTGACCTGCCCTGAGCCTTCAGAAAGTATTGTAGTACAGTCACACCTTGGGATAAATACGCTTCGGGATGAATATTTTCGGGTTGCGCTCTGCGGCAACCCGTAAGTAACAGAGCGCGTTACTTCCGGGTTTCGCTGTGTGCGCATGCGCTCAAAATGATGTCACGCGCATGTGCAGAAACACCAAAATGTGACATGCGTGGAGGCGCAGACACGGGTTACATTTGCTTTGGGATGTGAACAGGGCTCTGGAACGGATCCCGTTCGCATCCCGAGGTACCACTGTATGTCACAAAAGTTGCAAATGGGAAACGGGAAAAACACAATCCTTGCTTATTTCCCTTTCTTTACAGTACATTTGATGAAGGAAGACTTACTTTGCTTTCATTTGATCCTCATTTAAACAAGGAGAGAGCCCACGACCAGCCTTTAAAAGAGCAGGAGGAGTCATATGCTGATGAAAGTAATCTCAGACCAGACAGTTTTTGCTACCTGACGGGTAGGGATGAAGGAGAAATTTACCGTCCTCATTTGCAGGGTGAAATGGCTTCTGAGTGATACTGATGACTCTGTGACTTATAAGGTGGCTCTCTATGCCCTGGCAGCTAGGAAGATTAGGAGGAAAGAACTGGATGGACTAGCGGTCAGTTGCAAAAGAGGCTCTGAGATCTAACTCGCACATTTTATTTGAGAATTACAGTGGTGCCTTGCAAGACGAAATTAATTGGTTCCGCAAGTTTTTTCTTCTTGCGAGTTTTTCGTCTTGCGAAGCACGGTTTCCCATAGGAATGCATTGAAAATAAATTAATGCGTTCCTAGGGAAACCGCTTGCCAGGCTGGCGGTGCGGAGAAGGGCTTTTCTCCGCACCGCAAGCCTTCAGGACAGGTACGGGAACAGAGGGGAAGGCGCGCAGCACTTTCCCTCTGTTCCCGGGGCTTGCGTGGGAGGAGGGTTTTTCCTCCCCGCCGCCAACATTCAGAACAGCATTCTGAATGTTGGCGGTGGGAAGGAAAACCCTCCTCCCACCCCAAGTCTTCAGGAAAGCCATCCGATGCCGCGCGGCGGGAGGAGGCGTTTCCCCCCCGCCCGGCAACGGAGCTTCGTTCCGATGCCGCGCGGCGGGAGGAGGCGTTCCCCCCCCCACCCGGCATCGGAGCTTCGTTCCGATGCCGCGCGCCGGGAGGAGGTGTTCCCCCCCCCACCCGGCATCGGAGCTTCGTTCCGATGCCGCGCGCCGGGAGGAGGCGTTCCCCCCCCGCCGCCCGGCATCGGAGCTTCGTTCCGATGCCGCGCGCCGGGAGGAGGCGTTCCCCCCCCCGCCCGGCATCAGAGCTTCGTTCCAATGCCGCGCGGGGGGGGGGGGGAGGAGGCGTTCCCCCCCCGCCCGGCATCGGAGCTTCGTTCCAATGCCGCGCGGGGGGGAGGAGGCGTTCCCCCCCCGCCCGGCATCGGAGCTTCGTTCCGATGCCGCGCGGGGGGGAGGAGGCGTTCCCCCCCCCGCCCGGCATCGGAGCTTCGTTCCGATGCCGCGCGGCGGGAGGAGGCGTTCCCCCCGCCCCGCCCGGCATCGGAGCTTCATTCCGATGCCGCGCGCCGGGAGGAGGCGTTCCCCCCCCCCGCCCGGCATCGGAGCTTCGTTCCGATGCCGCGCGGCGGGAGGAGGCGTTCCCCCCCCCGCCCGGCATCGGAGCTTCGTTCCGATGCCGCGCGGCGGGAGGAGGTCCGAGGACAGTGGGGAAGACGCGCTGCGCTTCCCCGCTGTCCCGGAGATTTCCCTATGGGCTGTCGTCTTGCGAGGCAAGCCCATAGGGAAATTCGTTTTGCGAAGCGCCTCCAAAACGGAAAACCCTTTCGTCTAGCGGGTTTTCCGACTTGCGAGGCGTTCGTCTTGCGGGGTACCACTGTACTTCTTTTTCTGGGTAACAAGAAATTTTGGTTGATTTGATCATGGTTTTACTGCAAATGTAGTGACTGCTGTCCCCCCCCCCCTTCCTTCTTTGGATGTTGCAGTGGCCTTGGGCTAGCACACAAAATAAAAATGCAACTGGTCATTTGACTACTTATGTGCGTGGCCACTAGGAAAAGCTTAGCCACTTGTGAAACCCTGTCAAAATAAATAGTGCATTACCAATGCAGAAATGAAACTTTATTGTTATTGGCAGTATTAAGCAAAAAGGTGTTGATGGTTCATAACTGTGGGAAGTTATTCAACTTGTGCCTCATAGCAGAAGGGGGAAAATATTGCACTTTTTCATTTGGGGGGGGTTAAGGAAAGAAGATATGAAAGGTAATGTATTATGGCAGTACCAGCTTGAATATATGGCTAGCCTGCTATAGCAGCACTGCTACAATGCCTTGGAAACAAGAAGCCATGAGGTTTGATTTAAGCAGATTGTGCAAAGAAGTCCTTGCTCTCTTTGCCAGATGACATAACCAGAGACTCCCCAGTCTTTTCCATGTTGATGATGAAATTTCTCTCCAGTAACCCAAAAGCATGCAGACAATGCTGTGAATGACATGATTGCCTAGAGTGTCATGCTGGGAAATGATTATTCATGTTGCCCAATGCCAACCTGGATCTGGATGCCAAGAGCTCTTGGTGATCATTGTAATTTGCTGACAGTTGGGTAATTGCCTGCTTTGCAGTTGCACTCCATCTGATCCTTTAAAATCCATGCAATGCCTCTCTTAACTACTGTGATGTAGAAAAAGGAGCATATGGGAACTAAAGGGAGAAAATTAATTACTGTTTAATTATTTCCAGTATTTGTTGAAGTGTAGCAAAGAGGCAACCAATGGTAAAATGGTAAAGCTTTAAAAAAAAATATGAGGGGAAATGTTTGCTTTCAAGAGTTCTGTCTCAATTCTGCTGACTACTGGAGCACCCTAGTGGTATAAATTGACAACTGGCAGGTGTCCATCAATGCCTGGTATAGGAAATATGAGTTTAAGTACTAATAAAAGATGTCAAGAATAATTCATAGTGTATGTTATCTTAAATCTTAAGGTGTAATTAATGTTACTGATGTAACAAATCTTCAAAGGACTATTATTTAGAGCTGCCATGATGGGAAAAAATTGGTGTCAATTAATTGATTGCTTAAATCTTCCCTTTGGTGCTATTCATAAGCTAATTTTTTTCATTCCTTTTAAAATATTTTTTTTCTAAAATAATGCCGAGTGAAAACACTCTATGAAAGGATGTTTTACGTATTTTTTCTGTAGCAAGAAAAATGCCAGCTGTCTCAAAAATTAACCATCAGTATAGGATGCACCCCAGTTGTTGATAAGACTTGGGGATATGCTTACTTTTATATTTGTGGACCTTGGTTGTAATAAAAGACAGGCATGCTCAGATGCACTCTTTACTTCACCAATCTGTGTAGTAACTAGTATCTGTTCTAGGCTATTTTTGGAACTGGTGTTATGAATGCTGTCTCCTGCAATTGCACTGCTGCTTGAGGAAAGTAGAGTGCTCCTAACCAAGTGTCTCTCCTCCTAAAACACAGGAAACTACTCCCAAGCCATAGAAGGAGGGCTGCCTGGAAGAGGGAATGGAATACAACAATTTCACACTTATAAGCCCCACCATCTTGGCTTAAAAGTGGGACTGATCCATGTCTACAAATATACTGAACATTCACTAATAACTAGTGGTTATATTTCCCCCCACTTGATAACGATTTGCCAATGCTTTTTTAAAAATACTACCCCTCTACTTTTTCTCTTTTTTTCAGGGAATCAGTTCCTTCCAGTTGCGGCACAAGACCTTCAGTGTGTTTTAAAATCCGGGTACCTGGAAAAACGCAGAAAAGGTAAGCAGCTTTGGAAAAGTTAAATTATGGCTTCTCTCTCCCGCTCCCCATTGCAACTGCTGTCACTGGTAGCACAGGTGGGAAGAACTCTTAGCTAGTGGAATAGCAAGAAGTATTCAGAAGACTAAAACCACGAGATGAGTGGCTTTCACTGGAGAGTCCTGAAAAGTGTGTGGCTATTTTTAAGGGTGCTATAAAGAGACCTTTAAAAATGGGTGGAATTTGATGAACAGCATGAAGACGTGGGGCACTGCAGTCAACATGGGACTGAATGTGCTGTTTTGGATCATTGCAATCCTGTTACAATGTTTAAAAACCTCTCTTTCCTTCTCCCTTTTCCCACAGCTCATGACTTTCAAGAACTAGCATGGGCTGTGAAGTCTTACAGTGAGGGCAGGGGCGGGATGCCAGGTCACAGTGAGAATTTTAGCCAGTCCTAAGAGATTCCTGGATGCAGGTGGCGCTGTGGGTTAAACCACAGAGCCTACGACTTGCCAATCAGAAGGTCGGCGGTTCGAATCCCCGTGCCGGGGTAAGCTCCCGTTGCTTGGTCCCTGCTCCTGCCAACCTAGGAGTTCAAAAGCACGTCAAAGTGCAAGTAGATAAATAGGTACCACTCCGGCGGGAAGGTAAACGGCATTTCCATGCACTGCTCTGGTTCGCCAGAAGCAGCTTGGTCATGCTGGCCACATGACCCGGAAGCTGTATGCTGGCTTCCTCGGCCAATAAAGCAAGATGAGCGCCGCAACCCTAGAGTTGGCCACGACTGGACCTAATGGTCAGGGGTCTCTTTACCTTTACCTTTTAAGAGATTTCTATGCTCTTCCCCATAGAAGCCAACTCCTAGGGGCCAAGGATGGGCATTGCCATTCAAATGGTGTGTGTGTGTGTGCCGTGTCAGTTATGCAGGACGGGGCCTACCTGAAGAAACACAATTATATATTGTAAGAATTACATTCCCTGTTGTAGCTAGACTAACTCCCAAATTCAGCAGGTATTGCTAAACACCTTGGAAGTGCAGAGAGGATCAAGCATAATTCTGTAGATTGAACTGCTGGATGCAATTATTTTAAGAACAGAGCCCCCCCCCCCTTATGGATTTTAAGACCTTACAAGCTGCAGAAGCAAAATTTAAGTTGGAAATGATATGAAGATGCGCAAATTTGTGTAACCTGCCTCTTCAAATTTTAGACTTCTGAAGGGGATGCATTGTAGTCCCTCCGTCATACAAGATTGCTGTAAAGCAAGACTGAGCTGGGCAGTGTTTAAAGTTCAAGAAAAGTTTGGTGGGATGTACTTGGAACTGTTAACGCACTATGCTGGAAGTTGAAAAATAGCTAGTCTTTCCTTGTCTAAAGTTTTGCCATTCTTCAACCACCTACTGATAATTCAAGGAAAGGGGGAAAGTCCTAGGAAAATATATATCTCTCTCTCCTCTCCCCCCCAACACAAAAAAAACATACTAGCACACATACTTACCTATATACCCTATTTGACTAACAAAAAATACAGTAGAAATAATAAAGCCTATGTTACTGTTTATTTACACTGCTTAAAATTTTTTGTTCCAACATTACATTTCTGCTTTTTAATTGAGAAGTCAGTTCCATCCTTAAAAAAGAAAATCTGTAATGGAAACAGCTATGAAGTGTGTTACTGAATTTTGTGTAGAATGCCCATCTAATATAGATTGTGTTAATTGCAGACCACAGCTTTCTTGGCTTTGAGTGGCAAAAGCGGTGGTGTGCTCTGACTCCAACAGTCTTCTACTATTATGGAAGTGACAAAGGTATTGTAAAAATTTGTAGTTTATCTTAGAAACCAGTGCAATGCGGTTGACTGTTTGCAGACCTCTAGGGTCGCCCTGTTGTTTTGAGGCATTCCGGATTCTCGTGCAACATTCATTGCCTTTGTATAATGGTCTCTGTGTTTCCAGATGGCGTGAATGTACTGTAGCTGCTATATGTTGTCTTATCTCTTCTGTTCTTTGCTTTGGAATTTCAGATAGGTTCTCCCCCCCCCCCAACTTTGATCAGTTTTCAAGATGCCTTAGGATTATCGCCACTTAGTTTCCTTTATTGTTTCTTCTTCTCTCCTCCCCTCCGTAAGTGGTTTTGAAGTTTCGTACCTGTTTACCATCTTCTTGTCTCAATTTAGTTCCAGATGGAATTAATGACAATCTTGAATTTGCAAGGCAGAACAGTTTGCATTGTGGGAACACCTCTATACTTAGGATGTATTTCATTCCATGTTAAAATTGCTGTTTATTATATAACCCCTTCCAAAAGTGGTTTGTCCTATAATTGTGAAATTTGGTAGAGAAGATCTCTTGGGTGAGGGGCAGATGTTTTCTGAATTTCAGACAAGTCGGATGAAAGATGGTTGGTTGCAGTAGTTAAAAAACTGGAGGCAGTTCTTATTTATGAGTTGGCACGTGCACACTGGCAACTTCCACAAAAGTGAGCAGTGCCCATTGTGCCATCTAGTGCTCCCTGGTTCTCTTCCAAGTACTTCAGTCTCTTGCAATTCCTCCTGCATCTCACTATTTCCTTTCTTAATAACTAATAATGGCAGCCAGGAGCCACCTGCCTCCATTGTAGCCTGTTGCCAGCATTTTCTTGCTGGCTTTATCTGTGGTTTTCACATGTGCAAAATAGCCAGTGTGCCCAGGAACTGCCACCCCACTGCGTTGAGCATACAGTGGTACCTCAGGTTACATACGCTTCAGGTTACATATGCTTCAGGTTACAGACTCCGCTAACCCAGAAATAGTACCTCGGGTTAAGAACTTTGCTTCAGGATGAGAACAGAAATTGTGCTCTGGCAGCGCGGCAGCAGCAGGAGGCCCCATTAGCTAAAGTGGTGCTTCAGCTTAAGAACAGTTTCAGGTTAAGAACGGACCTCTGGAACTAATTAAGTACTTAACCCGAGGCACCACTGTACTTGGTACACATGTTGTTGAAATTATTGGGGAGTGTGCCTCCAAATGGTTTTTGCTTGAAGCCCAAGAAGTTACTTGTACACCAAGACACACTAGTTGCTATACAAAAGTTTGAGGGAGAGAGAGACTCTTCATAGATATGCCATGAGGTGTGCTGCAAAATTAAGGCCACCCTGAAAGCTGACATTAGTATGCACACCAATACATTCTGCTTCTAAATTGCTACAAAATTCTGAGAATGGGCATTTTTGCTTATAGCTGTGCGAGAGGCTTACTGTAGTTATATACCCACGGCGGACTGATATACGCAGCAAACTAAACATACATGGGAAAGGAGTGGTGTCTTCTAGGAGTTCTGTTGTGTATTTAGACATAGACTTGATGAAGGGGACACCTCCAGAAATGTGTGTGCGTGCATCTGTGTGTGTGCAGTGTAAATATCAAATTAATTAATATTAAAGGCCAGCTGTTCCTTTTCTGAGATGTTTGCTATGCTAACACTCTTTGTGTCTCTTGTGCAGAAGTCTTGTTCAGGAAATACCAAATCTGGCACTTGGCAAACATCCTTTAGCTCAAGGATGTTTTTTAACAACTGCAGTAGCACTAATTGCAGAAGCACTGTCTGAGCAGACAGTTTAGATTGTGAAGTTAAGGAAATCTGTTTTTTAACAATCATACATGGCAGAGAACTCATGTTATTTAGGCATGACCTGTAGATCTGTCCTCCTCATTGAGGTTGCCTTGTGACATAAGCAGAGTTCAAGTAAGACTAAAGAAAAGCAATTAAGAAGGCTCAAACTAGTGACTGATGCTACCGTGAAAAGTGAAAGACATTCCCTTGTTTCAGCACAGGTCCATTTCCCTTCTATCTGCAGCAGGTGTTTCGGAGAATGCCCTTACAGTACTGCCTGTTAAAAAATGTTTAGGGCTACATTCAGAGGCAGAAAAATAAATTTGATTCATAATTATAGCATCGGAGTTTCCCTTGAGGTAGAAAAGAACCCAGATCTACTGAACTTTTTATTACAGAAAATGGTTAACTGCTTTTTGAATTTCTAATGATTCTCGGCTGAATTGGAACTACTTGCAGCTTGAAGATGAATCTTTACTAGGATTCCACTGTGAGTCTTATTAGGAAGGCAGTATGATTGCAAAATTTGTTTTCAAAGGCCATTGCAAGAATGTTAGCAGCACCATTTAATTCTGTTGTTTACAAGTAATTATTGTTATAGCTGCTGGCTGGCCATACGTTTTGTTGTTAATGGTCCAGATTGACTAGTAGATGTTTTGTCAATGGAGCTAATAGTTAGGAAATACAGTGGTACCTCGGGTTAAGTACTTAATTCGTTCCAGAGGTCCGTTCTTAACCTGAAACTGTTCTTAACCTGAAGCACCACTTTAGCTAATGGGGCCTCCTGCTGCTGCTGCGCCGCCAGAGCACGATTTCTGTTCTTATCCTGAAGCAAAGTTCTTAACCTGAAGCACTATTTCTGGGTTAGCGGAGTCTGTAACCTGAAGCGTATGTAACCTGAAGCATATGTAACCCAAGGTACCACTGTAGTTCAAGGTGTCTCTCGAATTTCTTGAAAGGGAGAGGCTTCCAGGGTTTGGAAGTTGACAGCTAGGGCTGGGCAATATCTGGTTTTCAACATCTCAATATATCAACAGCTAAACATCATGATAAACTGATATATCTCAGTGTCTGAAATAAGAATGGAGCTATGGAGAGGCACCTGCTGGTTTTGTGTGTTTTTTTCTGCATTGTGATTTTTGGATAGCGCATGCGCACGCACACACATCATGATTTGTGACATATTGCCAGGTCAAAAATTATGAAACCGATATCACTATATGGACTTCAAACTGGTTTTGGATGATATAGCACCCAGCCCTGTGACAGATCTCACCTCCATCTATGTGTGAGTGAAGAAACAGCAATTTTGAGCAAAGACACACACACAGAGGAGAGAAAGCATATTTGCATGCAAACTCTTGCTGTATCAGCCCTCTGCAAAATATAATTAAATTATATCCATTGGAAAGGAAAAGAGCCCTTTCCTGAACGTTTTCCAGGCATGCCATGAAGGTGTTGTAGATAATAATTGCTTTGAGTTTTGCTCCATGTCCAATGTATTATCAATGAACTTTAGGGACGTGGGTGGCGCTGTGGTCTATACCACTGAGCCTCGTGGGCTTGCCGATCAGAAGGTCGGCGGTTCGAATCCCTGCAATGGGGTGAACTCCCACTGCTCTGTCCCAGCTCCTGCCAACCTAGCAGTTCGAAAGCATACCAGTGCAAGTAGATAAATAGGTACCATTGTGGTGGGAAGGTAAACAGTGTTTCCGTGTGCTCTGGTTCCATTTTGGTGTTCCGTTGCGCCAGAAGCGGTTTAGTCATGCTGGCTACAATACCGGAAAGCTGTCTGTGGACAAACATCAGCTCCCTCAGCCTAAAAGCGAGATCAGCGCAACAACCCCATTGTCACCTTTGACTGGACTTAACCGTCCAGGGGTCCTTTACCTTTTTACCTATCAATGAACTTCTGTAAGAAGGCTGAGCATGCTTTGTATGTGAATACCATTGCCAGTAAATCAAGCTTAGCTCTATCGGATGCTTGCCAGTAGATGCTCTTACCTTAAGGACAAAACAGCTGTTTCTGGTAGTAGGCAGCACTATTTACGTCTGAGGAAATGTAAGAGAAGTCACAGGGCAACTTCCCTCATTCCTTCCAGCTTCTTGTACTTGTAGGTATTTGGGGTGACTCTGCGCATGTTTGTATTCCTTAGCCATCCAGTCTGGTAGCCACTGGTGACCCTGTCACTCATGACTTTGTCTAACCCTCTTTGTGTTTAGTTTACTTGGAATTTAGCTATGCAGTTTACCCTAGTGACACCCCCTGGCTACACACAACATGGTTTTGATTGTGTGAAAAAAAACCTATTGACAACTTTTTAAAAAATTGCTGCCTATTTTGTTAAATGATTCTTAGTTCTTGCAAGAGGAGATATATATAGCAGGCCCTGGTTTACTTTCTCACGTTATATTAATGGCATCCCAGGTTATCATTTCTAGAAATGGAATGGTCAACTCTTCGGCCTTCCTCTGTTGTGAAGAGCTGTCCTGTATATCCGTTCACCTCCTAGGCAGCAAAATTCTTTCCCGGCCACCTTAGTCTGAGATATAATCTGTAATCCTCCCTCTGATACAGACCTGCAGTGCCACATTTGCTACTTCTTCAATCTGTACACTTTACTAGTTCAGTTACGCCTTAGGCTGATAACAGTTAGTAGGCTCCACTAACAGACTTTGGATTCTATGCTCAACACAAATTATTCAAGTCAAGAATATAGGCACTCTTTCGCCTATATCATTGACCATTTTGCAGTTTTATTCTGAAATAGATATGCGAGCATTTGCAGAATATGCATGAATGAGTGGCAATTGGGAGCTTTGTAAGACTTTGCACATTTTCAAAGGTATGATCAGAACCCTCATAAGAGGCCTAGAAATGTGCTGATTTTAAAGAAAAGGGGGATATTGAGGATTTGGCACCAGGCATTAGGTCTCATGGAAACTTGCTGGTGAATTACAGCAAAAGAACAGTTCTAACTATTCCTCTAGTCAATTGGAGCTAGTACAACATGGGCATGCCACAAGTTTAATGGAGATTATTTATTTCCTGATGCATGTTAAAATGTTTTGCTTTTGATTATTTAGACCCAGGAATGGTTTGCATGGTGTTGTTGCAAAATGCAGGACAGTTAGCTTATGTATATTGGCTATTATTATTATTATTATTATTATTATTATTATTATTATTAATTTCTACCCCGCCCATCTGGCTGGGTTTCCCCAGCCACTCTGGGTGGCTTCCAACAAAAGATTAAAAATACATTAAAACATCAGTCATTAAAAACTTCCCTAAACAGGGCTGCCTTCAGATGTCTTCTAAATGTTGTATAGTTGTTTATTTCTTTGACATCTGATGGGAGGGCGTTCCACAGGGCGGGTGCCACTACCGAGAAGGCCCTCTGCCTGGGTCCTTGTAACTTCGCTTCTCACAGTAAGGGAACTGCCAGAAGGCCCTCGGAGCTGGACCTCAGTATCCGGGCTGAACGATGAGGGTGGAGACGCTCCTTCAGGTATACTGGGCTGATGCCATTTAGGGGTTTAAAGGTCAGCACCAACACTTTGAATTGTGCTCGGAAACGTACTGGTTCACTCATTGACCTGGTTAGTATTGTAGCGCTAAGCCAATCCATGACTTAGTGCAAATGCAGAGGTTCCCAGAGAGATACCTGCTGCATTGCTCCTCCCTTGGTCCTGCTGCTGCAGGGCTGCTCTGAGCTCAGCGATGGTTTGGTTTGAAAAGCCACAAGTGGTAAGCCATAGAACAAACGTTGGCCAGAGCTCATGGTTTGTCTAGAGCAGGACAAACCACAAGCTTAGGTGGGTTTGGACAATGTGCTAAACCATGGGCTGGTTTACCTCATAGGAGTGCAATGTGGCTTCAGTCTCGTTAGCAGCTTGCATGTTTGTGCTAAGCCATGGTTTGGCTTAGAATAATGTGCACAATGCTTCTTTGTTTCTCCCCGGTGTACTTTGCACATGTAGGCCCTGAACATTATGCTGATAGATATTCAAATTTGTGAGAGCTTTCTCAGAAGTTTCCTAGCTTGCTTTGCTTTTATCGAAATAGCAGGGTGGTCAGTATACTTCAACCCTGTTTAGTGTTCACTCTTTTCCCCAGACCATAGCTGAATATGTTAAGAAGGCTATGCAAAGAGGTCTCCAAAGCAATTTTCTGTTTGTCCTGAGGGTACCTTTATCTTGAAATGGTTGTGTATGCTGCTACTTGGCTTTTGGGTTGTTTCAGAAGAAGTCAGAATAAGCTGAGCATTTTGTAGGCTCCTTTAGATTCCTTCACATTGGTCAGTAGGTGAAGAACCCCCTTTTACAGATGTTGTTAACAGCCTCTGAAGTTCACTTCTTCTTTTTTGAGATGCAATAGTGGGGCAGATGTACCAAGGAGATCAGTAAGTTCTTCTTCACTGGACAGATTTTTCCAGTGGCTACTGAACCAGAAAGAGACACTGATTTATGATGCACTTGTCTTGCAAGTTCCATGTTCCAGTTCTTGGTTCTCCCTGGGTACAGAAATCATTGCATGTACTTCTCACTAAATGTGACCATCTGTAAGTATCATCCTGGGGGATTCTGTAGGCAGCTTTCATAAAAATGTGCTTTGTTTGTACCTTTTCTTTAAAGGAGAGGCTTTTCTTTTTTTTAATCACTCATAGCATCACCCAAACCATTCGGCTAATAACGTCTAACCTATTCTCTCGAATATTCATGAAATGGAAAACAAAATCTGAATAAATGATAACCTGCCGTGCCATTCACGTTCAGCGTTGCAAATGAAGTTCTATCTTTGCTTTTTATCTACGACAGACAAACAACAGAAAGGTGAATTTGCTATAGATGGCTACACCGTCAGAATGAATAATACCCTTCGGAAGGATGGAAAGAAAGATTGCTGTTTTGAAATCGCTGCTCCTGATAAACGCATTTATCAGGTTGGACTTCTTATGTCATCTTGAAATTAAATTGATAAAAACTGTTACTGTTCCAGTTATGAAGACATTAACGTTTCAATAAAACAACTCCTGACATGTTCAAGAAAAAGTAACTCTTGATTTGCTTACCTTGTACATTCATTCATTCATATATATATGTATATGAATAGATTAAACATTATACTATCTTTTTGGATAAGAACAACCAATATACCATTTTTATCTACTGTTCCATTTCACAGCTTATATTTAAATATCTATTATCTAATAGGTCTGCTCTCGGATGAATAATAATGTAAATATATATTATATATATATATATATCTAAACCCCAAATGTTAAACATATCTTGTATTGCTTAGAGGACAGGGAAGGAAATCTAAGTTAAAGGCACATATCAGCTATGTGATTCAAGATCTATCAGCTAGGCATCAGTGTGGAATGTAAGTTTAATAAGTTTTAAATATCTGAGATTGCAGTTGAAAGCCAGTTAATTAAGTTGTCAGGTACTGTGTTGGAATCTGACAAGAACATTTTAAAGAAAACTGTACCCAGCAGTCTAAAGAAATTCATGGGTGTCTTCTAATTGTCAAGGGCGAATTTTGTTCATCAGTCCTGCTTTTGACATTGATGAAGAGAAGCAGCTTTTTTTTCTGCACAGCTGCCAGCTGCTGATCAGAGTTCCAAATCCATCATCCTCTGCTTCAATTACGTAAATTTGTCAAAATTAACTGTACATTATAAGAAGCATCCTTGCAAGAAAAGTACCAGAAGACATGTAAAGAATTGCTAATGGTGCCTTGAAGAAGTGACAAGAATGTTACTTTCTTTTCATTACTGATACTGTGCTGGCTGTATTTTTATGCTCATGATTCCGACTAGTAAAATCAACTTTTTGAACAGTTTACAGCTGCTACTTCCAAGGAAGCTGTGGAATGGGTGAAGACGTTGAGACACGCAATACGAGGTAAGCTAGTTGTTGAAAAGAGCCTTAGTTTACAGTGCATGTTGGAATTTCAATCGTTATCTCTTTCTAATAGATTTTCTGTTTATTGATCTTGGCATTTCATTGTGGCCATTTTGTGTAACATGTTTCCTGATTTCAGCTTTCTGTGTGAGTGTGAATAAGGAATCCTTTGCGCACTTGGGTATAAGTTCTTCTAGACTCGGCTAGACTTGCTTCCAAAGAAATATACATAGTAATAAACTGAGGACATGCTACTTAGTTAAATTCCACTGAAATACAGATGTGCCTGTTTTTATTCAGCTGGTGCTAGCTAAATGAAAACAGTCACACCTGTATTTCAGAGGCATCTCTTAATAAGCTAGAACTGGGGCATTGAATTTGCTTGGATTTAAAATGGAAGCGTCAGAATTATTTTGCTTTTCTTTCGCATTCCTTATGGCTGTGTTCACTGGGTGGGTACCTGTTGAATAGCTCTTGCATTCTTCTGAACAGACATGGGATCTGAAGATATTCTTGAGGAAGATGAAGAAGAATATGATGACATTGAGGAAAGTGGCGTTCCTTCTCAGCAACCAAGCACAGAGGCATTCGATGATATTTATGAAGAACTTCCAGGTATTGGGATGCGGAGAGCCTGGGTTGCATAGTGGAGATGCCGTGTACAGCTCTGAAGGGACAGAAGGGGTTGGTGGAAAGAATTAATTCCAGCAGATAGTTCTTGGCTATGGCAGACCTGAACCAAGCTCAACTGTCTGGTCTTAGGTGAGTCATAGTGTGTCAGCCTCAGTTCCACATGGTCTTCCATGATTAATGCCAGACGCTTGTGGTATTTAAAGAAGTGTGGTGGGGTTGTTTTTTACTAGGTTTAAAAAAATAACTATTCACTTCGGGCTTATAAGGGCATTGAAACTAGACAGGAATTGTAGAAATGGTCTCTTGAGATTATTGGCTCATTAGCATCATCTCTGCTACATAATTTTTTAATTAAAACGTTGACGTGCCTTACAGCTTTGTCTCACCAATGCAGTCACTCATTCCTCCCCACTTTATTCGCTGTGTCACTTGCATTAACCATTTTTCTTCACACACTCTGTTTTTATCAGTATGTTCTCTCATACTATGATCTCATAATCCCTGCATATAAGCACAAGATGTGTGTGTGTTTTGGTTTGATTTCTGGGGTTGTGGAGAGGAACTGTCAACAAAGGTACTTGGGGGGTTTGGCTTGACTTTTTTTCTAATTGCATCCAGCATGAATCTGATCGTGCCATGATTTCTTCTCTAGATTTTTCAGTTACGGAAAAGTTTTTCTGCATCTTGACGCCCAGATGTAAATCTCATTCAAACCTTCCTTTTGGCACCTAGTGCTGAACTTCACTCCAGTAAGAAGAAAGTGGCAGGACAGGGTCTGTAGGGATGTAAATACATGGAAATGAGGTGTCCTCCTTGCTGCGGTTTAAAGACATATTGAATACAGAGAACTGCAACACTTATTACTGGTCAGGGATGATGGGAATTGTAGTCCAACAACAGCTGGCGGGCCAAGTTTGGCCATGCCTGCTCTAGAATAAAAGAATGCTATCAGAAGGTAAGTTGGTAAATAAAAATTACTTCCATCTGATGTGTTTCAGATATTTTGGTTCTCTAGAAAATATAGCTGTAATAAGTTCAGTGCATAAGGAAAGACACAGACTGAAAACTATTGTAGACTTTTAGACTTTTTATCAGCAGGTGTTCTCCGTATCAAGCGGTGTGCTGCTATGTTAGCTCATTTTAAAACTTGGTTAATGAGAAACACAGTAACAGATCTCAAACAGACCCCCGGGTATAGGACAGAATATAAATTCTAATCATCATCATCATCAAGGTATGTTGCAAATTTGAAATCTACCCGATGGTTGGAATGTATCAATTATTAAGATTATTTTGGGGAAAGTTTCAAGATAGGCAGAGCCCAGAATTCTCACCACTAATCACAATGGAATAATGCACAGTTTGAAAGGAAAGAGCTGTTGGGTAATATGAAGCTTTGGGACTGTTTTGGAATGGTTGAACTTTGAAAAATATCAAAAGAAGGCATAATTAAGTCATGCTACCGAAGCTGTACGCCGGCTCCCTCGGCCAATAAAGCGAGATGAGCGCCGTAACCCCAGAGTCGGTCACAACTGGTCAAATGGTCAGGGGTCCCTTTACCTTTTTATCCAGTAGGATATGGGTTGAGCACTGATCCTTTCCCTCCAGTATTGCCGAGTAAGACAGATATTAAACTATTTATTGACATGATATGGATCACTTAAGAGATCATTTACAAAACTAGCTCTAATTCAGAAACAGTGAAAAAATAAATAAATGCCAAGTATAATGGGAGGCAGATTTATTAAAGTAAATCCCTGATCAGTTATGGAAGTGGATGTGGAAAAATACACAGTATTTTACATATACTACATTACATTCAACAGGCTTCAAGACTGAATAAAATTTACCCAAATGTAAGCAATTTGGGCTGGTACTGTCAAACATCAGGTGCAATTTACTCCATGTTTTTTGGATATGATTTTCCATTACTATTAGTACCCATTCCTCACAGGGGCATTTGCCCTGTCTTTCCTCAGTTTTCCAATCACTACTGCCATTCTTGTGATTTATTTGTGGTGGCAGGTGTTTTGCATCTGCCTCACTTTCCTGCAGAATCATAGAATGACCTCGAAAGGTCATCTAGTCCAATCAAATCCTTGCCAGTGCAGGAAACTCACTACTGCAGCACTCTTGATAGGTAGCCATCTGCCTTAAAAACTTCTAACCAAGGGTACAGCGCCTCCTAAGGCAGACTGTTCCACTGTCAAAACAGCTTGGACCACCAGGAAGTTCTTCCTAATGTTTGATCCTAGCATCCATATTGACATTAATTTAATTATGACTTGGTCCCTTTAGTCTCACCCTTCTACTATAATTGACCATGCTGTTGTCCTGTGCACATTACTTTTGAACTTTGCTAGCTCTTTAAAGTAGGTTTAAAGTAATGAGTATTGGCCCACTTAACCCAAGTAAAAGGTAAAAAGGGCTATCATTTTTTTTTTTTACAAAATGACACTCTCCCTGTCACCTTCATCACAGCTAAGTTGTACATCTGCACCAAGCTTGGCTGAGAATGGAATGTAGATTTCAAAAACAGCCTCCTGCCAAAACAAGGAGGTGGGGGAATCTTTCAATTCATTTTTTTAAAAAATGGGTACTCAGCACTAGAGAGAACCCAGAGTTGTGCCACATTTTCCAGATATTATGATTCTTTTTAATAATACCCGGATTTTCTGTAGAAACAATTTTTTTCCTTGAATAGAGCAGAATAGTTTCAGATCGATGCATAGTACCAATTTGTTGGTGCATTAAAATGTTTAGCTTGTCTTGTAAATTGATAAGATCGCAGTCCTGTACACACTTACCTGGGAGTAAATCCCACAGAACTCAATAGGACTTCTGAATAGACTTGCATAGGATTGTGTTGCAATTCTCTTGCTAAGTAAGGAGCTGTTTATTGGATAGGGGAGACTAATCTATTGATACCTTGCGCCATAAATCTGTTTTTACAAGGGGGAAGATGACTAATTTATTTTCTGGTAACAGTGTAAATTTATTGCAGTTGACTAATATTATTCTCAACAGCACCAGGATTCTGGGCTGCCTCTGCTTCTCAGCCAAAGTCGCATTCCAGAGTTCCCTTGAGCTCACTCAAGTTATTTGCAAGCAGACTGCATTTGGGCTGCTCTGAGCCTTTTCTCAGTTTTTAGAGAATTAGGAGGCATAATTTCATTCCCTTCCAGGTTTTGCTTTGTGGTCAGGTATTTGCTTCCTCCACAGAGTTGGTATACTTCAGTCAGCTGAGTTCCCTCTGCTTAACATCTCAGAAAGTACAAAGTGTGCCCAGTTCCAGTTAGGGCAGCAGTTCTCAATCTGTGGGTCCCCAGATGTTGTTGGACTACAACTCCCATCATCCCTGAGCTCTGGCCTTGCTAGCTAGGGGTGATGGGAGTTGTAGTTCAACAACAGGTTGAGAAAGGCTGGTTTAGGGTAAAACAAGCAATGAGTTGGAGCTGCTCCCTTAGGAGGAAAGGCTGCAGGATTTGGGTATTTTTTTAGTTTAGAGAAAAGGCAAGTAAGAGGTGACATGATAGACATTTACAAAATTATACACAGCATAGAGAAAGTGGATAGAGAAAAGTGCTTCTCCATCTCGTATATAGTATTAGAACTCGTGGGCATCCAATGCAGCTGAATATTGGTAGATTCGGGGCAGAGTGAAACAATGTGTTATTTCATGCAGCACATAGTTAAATGATAGAACTCGCTCCCACAGGAGACAGTGATGGCCACTAACTTGAATGTCTTCAGAAGAAGATTCAACAAGCCCAAGGAGGATTAAGGTTATCAGCAGCTGAGAGCCACAACGGCCATGTCATACCTCCACTGCCAGAGGCCATATTCCAGTTGCTGGGAATTGCAGGTGGGGAGAGTGCTGTTGTGCTCTGGTCTTGCTTTGCAGGCTTCTCTTAAGCCAGTGTTTCCCAACCTTGGGCCTCCAGCTGTTTTTGAACTACAATTCCCATCATCCCTGACCACTGGTCTTGCTAGCTAGGGATGATGGGAGTTGTAGTCCAAAAACAGCTGGAGGCCCAAGGTTGGGAAACACTGTCTTAAGCATCTGTTTGGCCACGGTGAGGCTGGACTAGATGGACCACTGGCCTGATCCAGAAGTCTCTTCTGATGCTCTGAAGTTTTGTTAAGGAAAGTTAAAAGGACGTTCTCTTGGGTGGAATTAAATTACGCTGGGTTAAAAGGCTTGCAAAGAAATTGAATATTGAAGCACAGACTCCAGTCTTGACCCAACGTAGCTTGTTTTGGCCTGGGTTCAAAGAACTGTGCAACTTACTCAATGCATCCCAGGGAGCGTTAGCCATGCCAAATGGATTCCTTCCCTTTTTGAGCAGCAGCCCCACCCCACGTTTACACAGCAAACCTGTTTTGGGATAGAACTTTTAGAAACAAATTGTGATGTTGCATATTGAGACGGGAGTTTTGGGTGGGGCGAGGTGTCTGTCTTTTAAAGGGAGAACATTACACCAGGCATGTTAAAGCCCCCTAGGTGTACTTAAAAGCATCTCTTCCACCTAAAGCACTCAATGTTCTGTTTAAATATTGAATAAAAAGCATTACAATTAAACTGTAAAACACAGCACAGACTCAGATTTGATTTTCTACTTGCGGCGATCGTCCCAAGATTTGCCCTTCTCCCAACATGTATAATTTAAACTGCTAGTTCAGATAATACAATAATTGCCCCATTTGTTGCAGATTAGATCCTATCGCTTTTGTCCTGGGTTTTGCTAAGTAATACACAGAGTAGCCATCATAAGCTGCTCTATGCCTGGGGGAGTCCCGTTCAGCTTTCCTTTTAAGAAATGTTCCAAGGGAGTATTACTTCACTGTTCACACTGACCTTTGCAAGATTTCAGCCCCAAACCCCAAATGTCAGCAATAATTGGACTTTGGTATCAGTCACAAATGTAATAAAACCTGTGACATTTGCAGCTTCAGTCCATAAGCGTGTTTGGCTCCAAAGCATCTTGCTGCCAAGTGTGATGCAATGGCATAATCATCCTACCCCCCTGAAAAAAGTAGCTTTTCCTAACTTGTGATACAATAAACCACATTTCTTGTGCTTTTTGTAGTATCCAAAAAACCTTAGTGACGTATCTTAGAATAATAGAATCATACAAGTTAGAAAGGACCCTGAGGATCATCTCACCCAACTCCCCCCCCCCTTGCAATGCAGGGATGGGCAGCTGTCCCTTACGGGGATCGAACCTCTGACCTTGTTGACGTTATCAACACCATGCTCTAACCAACTGAGCTATCCATTGCCGATCTATTTCTTATTACATTCATATCCTGGCTACTGTCTAAGGAGCTCATGGTTGCTTACGCCCCCTCCATTCCAGTTCACCCTTACAGTAACACTGGGAGGTGGGTTAAAAAGGTAAAGGTAAAGGACCCCTGACAGGTAAGTCCAGTCGCAGACGACTCTGGGGTTGTGGTGCTCATCTCGCTATACAGGCCGAGGGAGCCGATGTTTGTCCACAGACAGTTTTCCCGGGTCATGTGGCCAGCATGACTAAGCCGCTTCTAGCTCAACGGAACACTGAAACCAGAGCAGCGCACGGAAATGCCATTTACCTTCCCGCCAGAACGGTACCTATTTATCTACTTGCACTAGAGTGCTTTCAAACTGCTAGGTTGGCAGGAGCTGGGACTGAGCAACAGGAGCTCACTCAGTCGCTGGGATTCAAACCGCCAACCTTCTGATCAACACGCCCAAGAGGCTCAGTGGTTTAGACCACAGTGCCACCCGTATCCCCTGTGAGGTGGGTTAGGCTGAGTAATAGTGGCTTGTTATCCCCCACCCCACCCCAATTATTAATATCCAGAACAAGAAGCACATTGCTTTCCCAACACAATTCCTTATTTCTGCCCCCAAAACATGGCAGGATAGCTTTAAGCTTTTAGAACGGAATCTAGCTACTTAACACTGCAAACACAGTTGTTGTGTGAAACTTTTTCAGGATTCTGGTCTCCCTATTTGCATTTTTACTGGTGCATGGGAGCTGCCATGTGCTGCTCAGTTAACCTGAAAATCCCCCAGGCCATGTGGGAGGATGTTGCAGCAGCCCTTCCCCAAAGCAGTGTTGTTCCTAGAGCAGCCAGAAACTAGAGCGACGCCACTATGGGGAGGAGCAACAAGGTGAGCTACTCATAGCCATTCTGCATGACCTCTGAATGGTTAGGGGAAAGAACCCTGCATAAACAGCTTTTGTCTGCAGACGAGCATTTTAATGTTCAAATTAACACCATTTAGCTTTTTATCATTTTAAAGCATTTTGGTAATACTTATTTCCTGTAATTTTTGAAAGTGATCCCCTTGCACAATAAAAAGAGAGGTTTCTTCATAAGCATGCAGTTCAACTTTTGAAAGAACCGTAAAAAAGAGAAACGATCAAGCATCATATTCCCACACATTTGCTTCCCATTAAAATAAGATTGCTTATTACTCGTTCTGATCAGTCATCCTTTTTACTGCTTCGAATGGACCAACGCGAAAACATTTTTGACACTATAGATTTGTAAAACCAATATGATGTGAATGCTGTGTGACAGAAGTTGGCTGTTTTATTGAGGGGGGAGAATCCCAAGTTGGAGAATCTTGTCATTCTAGAGAGACAAAAGTAATTTTCCTTATATTGAAGCCTTTTCACTGTTGACTACATTTTTGACAGCTGGCTTCATGTTACACATTAACAACACTTTGTTTATTCATGAATAGCTTTGGCACACTGTGTGCCCAAAATAGAATATTTCTCCATATGCAAGCAAAGCTGTCTTGTGATTAAGAAGCAATGCAATGAAACAATCTTAAACTTGAACATTAGTGCTCCAGAATATCACGACTTTTAAAAAATTAAAACAAAGAACAAGCAATATATTTTTGTTGAAACTGGTGGAAAGCATTGTTCAAAGACAGAATTACCAAGCATGTAGAAGAACAAGTCTTGCCCAAACAGAACCAGCATGGCTTTTACAAGGACAAGTCATGTCTCACAAACTTTTTAGAATTCTTTGAGAGTGCCAGCAAGCACATAGATAGAGGCAATTCAGTTGGCATGCGCTTAGATTTCTGAAAAGCCTTAGACATTCTACCTCACTGAATACTCCTGAGTAAGCTTAGCTGTCATGGAATAAGAGGAAGGCAGGGTTAAATCTTGTATAGTATGTGCCACCCTGTTCCAAGCAGGGAACAGGACTGCGCGGCCTAGGCAGCAGAATTTAATCTATTTTCCTTTAAGTGGGTGGGGTGCACCAATGCTGCTTCTCACCCATTTAAAGGAGAAACCGAGCAAAATGCTCTTTGAACCAGACTTCCTTTGCAAAGCTGCAGAGGGGATTTTGGCAGGTGAGCAACCCTGCTGACCTGTCAGATTTGGCCTGTGAGGCCAATCCTGCTCATGATGTGGCCCATGGAACCAAAAAGTTTCCCCACTCTTGCTTTAAACCAATGAGAAAACCCACATCAGGGATCTATTGCATGGGTACAGTTAGCACCTTACCTAAACAAAACACTGGAGGACAGAAGGTGACAAATATGAGTGACAGGAGGCACATGAAAGAGCACCTTGAACAAAGATACCGCCGAAAAAGCTAGCACCACAAAGTGGTCATGAAGTCATAACATTAACCCCTGGGGTCCATGGGGCAGAAGGGTGGTGCATAAAATTAATAAATGTTTAGGATAGGATGCCACCCTGTACTGAATCAGACCATGGGTCCATATGGCATACTCAACACTGCCATACCCAAAGCCTTAAAACCACCACAGTCCACTTCTGTTGTTGAGCTCTCTGCGGATAGCGGCATCACCACTTGCCATGTCTTTCAGTATGCATGCATGGAGGAATGAGAATGTACACCTGATATTTTAGAAGCTCTCTGCTTCAGGTTTTTTCCTTTTGTATGTCTGTGGAGGGGAGGCAGCTTAAGGGATCCGCTGGGAAGGAAATTGCTAAGTGCCTTTCTAGGGGACAGTAAACACAAAAAGGGTTAGATTAAGCTAATGGCTTTTCAAGTGCTGGAAATAGTCTGAAGGGGAATAGCCGCTACCTAATAACACAGCAGTGCAATTTTTGCTCCACCACAAAGAGTTGCATGTTTTAAAGTGGCAGTAACCACTTGGCAGATACCTGAACTTGTGCTGTAAGAGAAAGAAAAGATACCCCTTTTCTGTGGATATGTGTCTTGCCTCCACAACTGGGATGGTATAGTGCAAGCATATGTTCTTAGTATGTCAGTTCAGATGGGGATCACAAGGCTGGGTTGCAGAAGAATTTAGACTGAAATTATTGTCGAGTGCTGGCCAACAGCTCTTTTGCTGTCTATGATGTATTCTTACTTTTTGCTTTTGTTGAGTCAACCTTTAGCTAGTTTATAAACTGGACTTTTTTAGTACAAACCGGGCAGGGGGGGGCAAGCTAATTTGTAGGACGTGGTGATGCCAATTTCAAGCAGGCAGAAAATGGCAGCGGTGTCTAATTATATTGACACTGAATGAAAGTATGGCAAATGATCTCTCTGGTTGAATCTCTTGTCCCTGTGCTGTCTATGCAGGGAATGCATAAACATTAGTTACTTAAAATGGCTAAAGCAGCTAGGAGAGAAACATCTGGGAACCAGACCTTTCCTGTGGAACCATTCCAAAAAACTGCATTGTGTTTCCTTTACTGTAGTAAGTCACACTGAAGCAACTTGCTTTGGGTTTCTCTCTCCCCCTCTCTCCCCTGAATTCAGAAATGAATCTACCCAAAGAACAGGAAACAAAATTCAGTGTTCTAAACCCACAAATTATTCACAAAGTAGGAGGTACAGTGGCTCATTCTGATGCTATCTGTGTTGCCAAGTCACATTGGTCACAATTAGAGATATTTAGTTTTCATGAATGACTCTTAAATCAAGATCCCTCCCTCCTGATAGATATGCATGGGAGATGTCACATGACATGATTAGTTTCTGCTTCATTCTGCTAATATTATGCTTAAGGCACAGAATATTGTGTATGACAAATTGTTCTTAAAGTAGGGCAACTTTTTATTGCAGGCTTTTGTGTGTGTGTATGTGTGCGCACGCTTGGTCATTTATTAATGAAAACTATTTACCCTTGTCATTCATTAGCTATATTTTAGCATGAAGCTTATAGTTCGTAATGTAAATCTGTTGAACTACTTGGTGAGCAAACATTTCTAAATTGCTGCAAATCTGAGTATAGGGTATGATGTGGAGACACAAAACACACGGGGGTGAATAATTTTGCTTTCAGTTTATAGTGAAGCAGACCTTTTTGTGCTTTGCTTTGTGTTGCCATGTGTGAATGACACCCACCGGTCAGGAGTCAACCATAACGTTTTGAACCACATTTTATACGTCTTGTTTCTTTATGGATCCATTGGATTCATGCCGTTTTGTTTTGAACCTGTAGAATGCATTTCAGTTAAAAGGGGTTTTGACTTCCAGTGTCTTGTGTTCTTTGCAGGTCCAAGGTAGAATGCCGTCTTCTGTCAGGGTCTCAAAACACTTTAAAAATCAAAACATATGGGCTTGACCCAGGTGATTCTAAACATGTGAAAAATCGCTGGTCATAAATCTTTGGGAGTAGCTGTTTGTGAGAGGAGCAGTTAAAATTAATAAGAGCCATTTTGTTCCTCCTTTTGCCTTACGGTTTCCACCTGCTTGATCTCCACTATTTTAAATGGTAAGCCATTTTGGACAGGTGCCAATCTGTTTGTGCCAACACACTGATTACTTGCAGGTACAAGGGCTGCAGTGTGTGTGTGTGTGTGTGTGGAGAGTCCCACCACCCACAGAACCTTCTCGTTTATTTATACTCTCTGCCTTGCTGTAAAGTGCACACAGAAGTCCACATTTGCAGGCGCTTCGTCTACACATTAGGAGTGTGGATTGCAAATGCCAAGCATCAAGGGAAACAGATGTTTGAGAAGTTGGGCCAAAGTTAGTTTAAAGTTGAGGCAAAACATTACTGAGATGGCGGACTCTTTATAGTTTGCGGTTTGGCAGGCATCCAGTAGGGAATTCATCTATCTGTATGAAAAATCAATGGTTCCTCTCGCCATGAGCCTAACAAATGCAGAGGCCTGGCACATATATGACTGTATGCTGTTTGCATTTCTGATTTGTGAATGGACTGAGTCCCAAGAAGGAATGCTTGGCAGCGTATCCAGCAATTGCGGCTGCCAGTTTTGATCATGCCATATAGATTTGGCTGAAATGCCAAGCACTGGGAGCCAATGATATATGGAATATGAGCTGGAGGCATTCTAGGAAGCAAGGAGGAGAATGACTACGCTGTGCTTGCATATCCTGGGCCAGTATCCAAAGACCTGCTTAGGCTCACCAAAGGTGTTTGCACTGGATCAACGAGTGTTAAAACAACAAGACTGAATTGCCCATCTCTATGCCATGTCACAAACTGCTTGAGAGTGTTGCGTCAGCTTCCAGAGCGATTTGCCATGTGGCATTGATTACAGGAGAAGAGCTGCAGTTGGAAGGAAACGAGTGGAAGAGCTCCCTTTAGACTTGCAGAATTAGTTTTCACAGTTCTCTGAATACTGACCCTGTAATGGAATCTATAAAGGTGAAATCATGATACAGGAACCTCTGTTCAGATTGGATGGTAGAACTGAAATTTTCTCTAATGCAATATATGAATAAGGCAGCTTCTTGGCTGAACTATTTTTTTTTCAACCCCCCCCCCACCAAACAATCTGGGAACTCTAGTTTACAGAGCTACAACTCCCAACACCCCTAACATGCTACAGTACCCATGATTCTTTGTTTTTCTTGATGGGATGTGCTTGAAATGTAAAGTGTGTTTGCAGCCGGAGACTGACCAAGCATGTATGAAAATGACTTTTTGGTTGCTCCATGTATTTGTAACTCAGATAACTGACCTAAGCGGGAAATATCAGCAAGAACAAAACATTGCCCAAACACACTAAGCACTTAGGAAATCTGCTTAGGAAAATGTTGTGTGTGTTCACCTTGTGGAATGACCAATCTTATGTATTATTGCCACAATCTGAACTGAGCAAAGTCTCTGCAAGTCTTTGACCAAGTAGGCCCTGGTGGAGATTTGGTTGTACGGTGATGTTATTTATTCCTGTGAAAAATGCTGTTTAAATTTCCATAATGCGTAAAAAGAAATTTGCTTTTAAGGTTTCGTTACAAGCTGTTACGCCACATTCTCCATTATAATTGTGTGCATATAATCACCCCTGTATTCATGACCTTTAGCTGATGAAGCTAATAAGTTAGAGGGAGTTATCTCAAGAGGGCATTATAAAGGTCAAATCAAAACCCAACCTGTACTACAGCTAAGCATCGTGTGCTTTAAAAAAGTGTCTGAAAGTATCCATAGAACTAGACTCAACCATTACATGCAGGCATTTTGGAACTTCTTTTAACAATGATTCAGAGATCTGCTTAATTGCCATTTGCCATTCAGGCAGTTCCACAGCCCTCTGAAGTTAAGCGTTTATGGTCCCTATTGATTTAGGAAGTGTTTAGATTAGGATTTGTGTGCATGTTAGCTGAGAGTCCCCGGTGTTACTTGTGGTATCTCCAGTTCTTTGTGGCTTGATCTGTTTCCATGTGTGGTCTTTCTAGAACTCAGACAGGAGCCATTCTTTATTCAGCTCAGTATTGCTGGTCTGTCTCTAGCAGAAGGTGTTAATAAGGATGCTCAAAAAGAGTCGAGGCAAAGACCTGTTGCCTCAGGTCTTTCCAATTGTCAGTATGCTTCAATAAGTATATATTATCTCTTCTAACTTCCTTGTTTACCTCAGAATGTATTTTGTTGTCCACACCAACAATAACAGAGGCAACAGTTTTCCATTTTGTGTGAGCGTACATCTTCTTCCTGCTGCTTTTGACTAATGCCACGATAAATTGGTTAAGACTTTAAGGTGCCACAAGAATTTGTTGCTTGCTGCAACAGACTACTATAGACTACAGTGGTACCTTGGTTTAAGAACAGTTTAGTTTATGAACAACTTGGATTAAGAACGCTGCAAACCCAGAAGTAGGTGTTTTGGTTTGTGAACTTTGCCTTGGAAGCAGAATATGTTGAGTGTGTTTCATTTGTAAATTGAGTCCCCTGCTGCTATAGGAAAGTACCCCTTTGTTTAAGAATGCTTTGGTTTAAGAATGGATTAAGTTTGTAAACCAAGGTACCACTGTAATTGTTTGGCATGAGTCAAACAAAATAAGCCAAACAAATATAAGCTATTAACATGATTCTACTTTTGATTTTAATAAGGAAGTTCAAAAATGGTGCTTCCCTCTCTGTATCATCAGAACCAAAGGGACTTCAATGTGTTTTTTCTTTGGCTTAGTTCACATTTTTCACATGAGTGTTCACTTTAACTCTGAGATGTTCAGCATAAAATAATGAGTTCTACAAGATTTCTTAAAAGCTGCTGCAAATGCTGAGATGTCTTCTGAAAGTAGTAAGGTCAAGTCTAACTTCATTTTTCATGAATTTGCTTCTCCAATTTTTTTATTTTTTTTTTGCATTAAACAAGGAGAGGGGAAGTGTGCTCAAAGAACAGGTGTTTGCTTTGACTTAATTTTATGGGTGCTTTCTTTCTTCAAGCGTATACAACATAGAAGAACTGAACAAAGGCGTTTTACCTAAAGCTGTTTCATGGGTAAATAATTACTACATGGCAGGTTTCCTCTTCCTTATTTTTTTCCTTATTTTAATCCAACCCACCCACCCCATCTGACCTCTCTCAGCAGTCACCTTATTCTTGACTTTGTTTAATTAACTCTGCTTTCCTTATGTTGGACCAAATTATTGTCTTGCAGGGGGAAATCATTTCAGGAAGTGCCAGGAAATGCTTTATTCTAAGCCCCGCTGATTGCTTTTTCAAAAGATGTGCCACCCTGCGAAGCCAGCAGGAGTTGAGACTAACCATGCCTGCCGATGGTCTAAGTTGTCCCTGGAAATGTTGCAGATCTCTGGCCACCCACAGAGAGCTGTGGCAGTCACTCTGAAGTTTAGTGTTTCCTGAGCCTCCTACGTTTTGCCACACACTCGTCCTCTTTACCCCTTGGAAATGAAAGAGACAGAGAACCATAAGTGTGTGTGTGTGTGTAGATTTATATCTCTTAACACGTTCAGGACCTTTTTAAAACAAGATGATAAGATGTAATGTCCCTTTTACTTAGGTACACAAAATAAAACCATTGGTTTCTGAACAGTTAGAGTATGCAAGCCTAGAAATAATCCCACTTAAATCTGAACACACCAAAAAAATGTTGTGTAGATGCTTATGTGTTTGTTTTATATATATATACGTAACTAAGTGGACTCTCAAATCTATTTACACTAACAGGATTAAATTTTTGTTAATTTATCCTCAAAACAAGAGTGGCAATGAAACTTAATTCTAAATGGTGGTTTAATGTTACATATTTATATATATAATTTAACTTTCCTTAGAAGGGAAATCAATGTCTGAAATATTGGGGAAGTATTTTATTATCTTGGAAATTAGGGAAGGATGAGGAGACTCTGGCTTTCTTGTGGGCGATAGTTTGTATTTGTTTAGCCATAACATAACATCAAGAGCATTGGGATTTGAACCACAAATTTAGTCCTTCATAAACTGCCTGCCAATGCAAATGAGGTATAATTGCAAAGCAACATAGTTTTCATGGTCAAATAGCAAAAAATACAGAAACTCTGTAGGTGTGAGAAATATTTGTTATGAGGATCTTTGTAAAAAGGGCATTAATGTAGTGAACAATGTGGAATGCTCTCCTGAGGAAAACAGGCTGGGTTTTAGGCACTAGACTAAGAGATTTCTATTCATTTAGGCCTTGGCTAACTAATATGGCCTCTATGGTGGTACTGATCTTTTAGTGGGGTGAGTTGGACTCCTCCTCATTATTATGTTATTGGATGAGCATTTTAGTTACATTGCATTATTCATTGCTTTAAATATTCTGTTTTTTGCTTTTATCTGTATTTTATCCTGTTTAGTTGCTTTGACACTTTATTTTTTGTAAAAAGCTACTGATACGGTGATGATAATATCCTCTACAACTCTTTCACAAGACGAGCAAAAGCACTTTTCTAACAGCCATCCAGAAAGTTACAACTTGAGAGTAAACAAGCACAATATTTTTAACTGCAGCTATGAAATAGCTGCTCTTGCATTGGACCTGCCATAAAATAGATTTAGGTGTGTCCTGTTGTATCACCCTTCATGTAATTTAGAAGGTTTTGTACTTATTTACCAAGGTAGCACCTGTCTGCTTCCCCCCACCCACCCCCAGAAGTCTTTGCAGTTAGCTGAGGAAGGATGGACTCTTGGAAGTGTTGCCCATGCAAACAGATTGTTCAATGAGGACACGAGAGAGGCAGTCTTGGTCATTCTTCTGTTTTCAGGTGCTACCCAGAGCTCCAGCAAAGCAGAATCTGGACAAATGACCAGATCTTTAACTCATCATATCTGTGCCAGCTGTATCTCAGATCGGACGGAGTTCCAAAGCTGGGGTGCCACTCCCGAGAAGGCTCTCTCTTCTCTAGTATGATCAGTTTTGATACAAAAAATTGTGTACTTCTTAAAGTGGCTGAGATGACAATGAGCTTTCAAATAAAAATACACCTTTATATACACTACAGGCATGAAATTATTGACCAATGCATTTTTCTTACAAAGGGAAATTGTCTTAAGAATCTGCAGTAGTAGTGGCTGATCAAAATTTATCCCAATGACCCTTCTAATGCTATCGGAATAGCAACTCTATGTGTTGAAGACTTCCACAATGCAGCTGAAAGGCATGTAAATACAAGCTGCTTATTTGCTAGGATCTTCCAGATTTGCAAGATGATTGCTATGGAAACCACATAATGAAAACCTTATAACCATCTGTGTTGCTTGATGGATTTTACTGCATAGCTCAGCTGTTTGTGTTTACTGTTGCTAAAAGTATTGAGTAGAATATATTAACCCACAAACTGTTGTTATCTAAGGTATTAATTAATATTGTGCAATGACATGGTGTCTCTTAGCTAGCGTAGCACAATACAGTGCTTGTTTGTGATTAGCCATGTTATTAATAAGGGCTAATGGAGGTATCTTAGTAATGAATACTAGAGCTTTTGATGGGAATCTAAACTGAATTGCTTACTTCAAATACATCTTTATCTTGGGCATAACTGATCTCGTGACAGAAGTACGCTCTAGAAAGCTAACTTGGGACATTAACAAAACAACAACTACCTGATATGATTTTTGCTTTTTATTTTAGTTAACTGTATTCATAGCATTCCAGTCATTCAGTTCCATTATATGCATTTTGTGCACACTTTTTGCATGAAATACATGCTTCTCAGCACATTCACCAGCAAAATATGCATCTTGTATACCACTCTGAGTTCTTTTCTACAGCCAAGTGGTATATACAGTTTATGCACTAAATAAATAAAATACCTGTTTGGTCTGCCAAAAATGCATTGCAAAATCTGGAAAAGTCTGCAATCCAGCTGGGAGCTACATTCCAATCTGCAAGCAAATTCTGGAGTATCAGATTGGGTTTAGTCTATTGCAAAAAGTGGACCAAACAAATTCTTTTTCCATCCATAGTCATAAGATATTTTTTACTTGTCTTTCATGGTAGTTTTGCTCCCCTGTTTATAACTACAGTACTGTACCCAGGAAGATGGGCTTCATGCATCTGATGAAAAAAGCAACATAGTCCATGATCTGCTAGCCTCTATCAAAATTTAGATCATATAATTTTTCTCATAAGATAGGAAGAGACCTATTGTCCTTTATGTAGTCATCTACAGTTCCTTGTGTTGAACTGAAAATCACCATCTATGTCAGGGAGAGGGACCACCACAGGATGTTGAGCTCATATCATCCCTGATTTTTGAGCATTCTGGCAGGGGCGAGTTGGAATCTAACACCTGAGAAATCTGCACTAATTTGTTTAAAAGTTGCTGGTACGCAGGCTGAGACCCTACCTGCCTGCGGACTGTCTTGCCAGAGTGGTGCATGCTCTAGTTATCTCCCGCTTGGACTACTGCAATGTGCTCTACGTGGGGCTACCTTTGAAGGTGACCCAGAAACTGCAATTAATCCAGAATGCGGCAGCTAGACCGGTGACTGGGAGTGGCCGCCAGGACCACATAACACCGGTCCTGAGAGATCTGCATTGGCTCCCAGTACGTTTCCGGGCACAATTCAAAGTGTTGGTGCTGACCTTTAAAGCCCTAAATGGCCTTGGCCCAGTATACCTGAAGGAGTGTCTCCACCCCCATCGTTCAGCCCAGACACTGAGGTCCAGCTCCGAGGGCCTTCTGGCGGTTCCCTTATTGAGAGAAGTGAGGTTACAGGCAACCAGACAGCGGGCCTTCTCGATAGTGGCGCCCACCCTGTGAAACGCCCTTCCTTCAGATGTGAAGGAAATAAGTCGCTATCTTATCTTTAAAAGACATCTGAAGGCAGCCCTGTTTAGGGAAGTTTTTAATATTTAATGCTGTATTGTTTTTAACACTCGATTGGAAGCCGCCCAGAGTGGCTGGGGAAACTCAGCCAGATGGGCGGGGTATAAATAAATTATTATTATTATTATTATTATTATTATTATTATTATTATTATTATTATTATTATTATTTATTAAGGGTGAATTGGGGCAGTGGAGGAGAGGGCTAGATCAACATTTTTGAAAGACTAGTCTCCTTAGTTAAATTCAAATATTGGAAAAGTTTTTACCCTCTTCAGTTCTGGAGAAACTTAAAGCTGGTGAGAACTGTTAGCCTTGATACCGCAGTAGAATAGTTTTATGGGGTTTATTAGGAAAAGCTTTTTCCCTCCAGTGTGCTGCATATTAACAGATGCTTATGCAGTGTAACATAATTAGGAGCAGTGATACCCAGTGGAAAGGAGAGATAACTAACAGGGCATGTTTGTTCCTTGGATATAAGCCATAGGATGAGAGTGCCTCCTGGTGCCCCTAACAGTATATAGAAAGACATTTCTTTTCTTGTCTTTGTGTTCCTACTTAGCCTTCTAAAATGTGTGGTAACAGGAAACTGTATCCACTCTTCAGCATTTCCCTAGCACTTTCCCTTGTATGAAGTGATGTCATTTTATCTGTACAAAATCCTTATCTAGTTGTTCGCTTGCCCTTGGCCCACCCGGTGAGCTTTGTGGCTGAACGGCAGTTGCAAGTGGGTTTATTTCCAAATCCCAGGACAACATATTGGCCCCAGCTGAACCTTGAATGTGCTATGTTAGTCTAAATATGGTTTCCACAACAGATCTACCCATTCCGGCTTTCTTGTGGAGTCTTGTACCAACATAAAATCTGTCTACGTTGGATAGTGGAATTGAGATCTACAAAGCTGCTATGTTGAGTAAACTGTGCCCTTAACATCCAAACTACAATTGCTACTTTCTGTGGGTAAGCAGCACATAACCAGCCTCTTGGGAGCCAGTGTGGTGTAGTGGTTAAGAGCAGTAGATTCGTAATCTGGGGAACCGGGTTCATGTCTCCGCTCCACCACATGCAGCTGCTGGGTGACCTTGGGCCAGTCACACTTCTCTGAAGTCTCTCAACCCCACTCATCTCAGAGTGTTTGTTGTGGGAGAGGAAGGGAAAGGAGAATGTTAGCTGCTTTGAGACTCCTTCGGGTAGTGATAAAGCGGGATATCAAATCCAAACTCCTCCTCCTCCTCCTCTTCTTCTTCTTCCTCTTCTTCTTCTTCTTCGTGGGGTGTTGTGGAGCAGGTATTATGAACTGGTACTCTGCCTTGTGTGCATTTGACAAGTGCGAAACATGTCTAAATAGATGAGTGGTCTCATGGCTGCTAAAAATCTCTATTCATCAGTTTGAAATGAGAAGTCAACAACATGCTGTCACCCAATTTACTTTTTTTTTTTAATCCTCGTGTCAATCCAGGAGTAGTGTTGTGTCATGAGACAGTGTTTGGTAACTGTGGTTGGGTACGTAGGGTTCAACAAAATGAATCTGGGTGCAGAGGTTTTAGTGATAGTTAAAGCAACCTTGTGATCTGAAGTAATGGAGGTACTTCTGAACAATGGGGTCTTCTTACCCCTGAAGCATTAGGTATGTGTGTGGTGTGTGCACACTGCTCCTGGCATCCCAGGCTGAGGCTTATGCAAGAGCAGCCACGGTGTCCCCATATTTTGTTGGACTACCACTTCCTTCTTCCTTGAGCATTGGCCATATTGGCTGTGGCTGATGGGAGCTGGAGTCCAACAACATCATCTGAGGACCACATTGGCTAAAACCATCCTAAAGGTATGGTTGGCTCCTTCCTTATTGAGTTTCAGGCTTGGTGTAAAGATGCAGCCATGTTTAGGGAAGTTTTTAATAACTGATGTCTTAATGTATTTTTAACCTTCTGTTGGAAGCCGCCCAGAGTGGCTGGGAAGACCCAGCCGGATGGGCAGGGTAGAAATACATTATTATTATTATTATTATTATTATTATTATTATTATTATTATTATTATTATTAGGTCAGAATACTTGCTGCTTTGTTTTCTGAGTTTTAGGATTTCTGCTGTGGTTATGTTTAATCAGTCAGGCTGTGCTGAATAGAATAAAATGCTTAAAATGGTGTGAATGTCGCCATAGTTTTAGCAGCAGCTAAATTGCTTTGAGAATGTATGAATCAGTGGTACAAAAAAGAGTAAATTAGCTTCAACCGCTTTTGCTTTGTTTTTTGTTTGCTTAGAACCCATTAAGCTTTTAGGCTTTCCCTTTTGAAATGAAAATGTTAGCTCATGTTGACTTAATTGCATACTCTTTATGTGGTGAACCTTGTTGCTTATGGTGATACCTTAGATTTTATCAGGGAGAAGAGAACTGTGATTTTCAAGCCTGTCTCCTTGATTTGGGATAGGCCCTGCCATATAGCAACTTCCTTCAGGGAGCACAATGGGGCAGTGGCAGTGTGGGGAATAGAGAAGGGTCAGGAACGAGTGTCTGAATTGGTCCACTGAATTTGTTTTCCCTCAGTGCAGAGGGTGCTATGTGAGCTCTGCTTCGGGCGGCAAAATGGCTTGGCACATGCTACTAGCTTTCACTGTATGAAGGCGAACTTAACGGCAACACGGTGGCATTGTGAAAACAATGTGAGAAGTATCGCCTTGTGGGGAACTTCATTACATCAAAAACCTGTGTCAGCGCTGGAACTAGAGAAGCCAGCCAGTGATAATGACGCTTCAAGCTGCCTTCTCTTTCCTTCATAGGACAAGGATTGGATCTAAAGCCACTCGAGTTATATTTCTAGTTCAAAACTGGGGTGTTTGTTTTTAAGAGGGACATCCAAGAGCTTGACCGTATTTCAACCCTGCTGTGTGTGCTGACTTTGTGGCCTCCTTGACAGGCAAAATTTACGCCGCCTCAGCCACACTCTGTATTTTCTAAACTGTCGTGGGCTATAATTCCTGTAGACTAACATGTTTGTTCAACGTATTGCTTGTGTCTGCAGAAGAAGAAGAAGCACCGGCCAAAGTGCCAGTGAAGGCTGAAGAGTCAAGGAAACCGAGCCAAGAGAACCTTAGCAATCCTTCAGGTACCTTTTGGATTCCCAGCCTGTGTTTTGCCTCCATTGCTTTACGTTTACTTTTCGGCGTTTGCCTCTCGCCCATCCCAGCCCTTGGCACAGATAAAAAGCCTTGAAGTTTCTGAAAGTTTAACTGATTTCTTATGGCAGGAGAAAGGTGGGGGGCGGCGGAATCTGAATAGCACCATTTAGGATGCATGAAAATCGCTTGAGAAGGATTTATAAAGTAAGCCAATTTATACAAGGTATTCCTTCCTGAATTACTTTGTAATGACTCAATTAGCTTTCATTTCTTCACAAAGGAGATTTAGCTGCATAAATTAGCTTATCATCATTGAGGAAGTGTCACTGCTAAAGGACAGTTTATAGATACAACATGCAGTTCCTGTCAAACCTATAAGAATGTAATATAGACATCTGTGTATACTTTGTGCTTGAGCAGAACAGACTTCTGTCATTCAGAGACTAACAGGGGACAACAAGTTGCCCAGGGGACCAGCAATGTAGACGTCTCTGAAAAGGTCATCTTGACACAGGCTCTGACAATCGACCCACAGCTCTGTCTTCTTTGATAAAAATCAGATAAACTTAAGACCACTAATTGATCTGCAGCCTGTTTAAATGTTGGCCATGCATATCTTCATTGCATATGATTATACCACAGAAAGCAAATGAACTGAGCTAAGAAATGCCGGTGCTCGGTGACAGCAGAATGGAAAAGTGACGGCAGCATAAAATAATCAGAAAAGGACATGAAGTGCTGTGAAGAATGGCCTCTCTCCGCTGTGCCTTGGCAACTTGCCCCGTGCAAATTAGCACTACATTCGGGAGAGCAGGGTGGGGACTGGACACGGCAAATGAAGCCTTTGGGTTAGGAGCAACCTTCTTTGCCGCTCTTAAAAATCAACTTAACCTCTACTTTGGGAGCTCACTCTCTTGCCACTTTGAGCTCCGTGTTGTTTTTAACTTTGAAAACCAGAGCTTGTTCCTTATCAGGACAGTTCTTTACACCCCAGACACCAGCTGAGCAAGTGGCTCAGTGTTGCAGATGGGCCCTACAAAGGAATGAGCCCTAGGGTTATCTTTCTCGTCATATTTGCTCCACATCATTCTTCCACTGCTGTCACAGAAAGGGTGGACGAGGAGTGTGTTCAGGAAGCGTCTTGGCTGTGCCCTTCCTCATATAGTGTGTGGAGAGGAAGCAGGCCTGATTTCCGGCCTCTCACAGGAAGCTATCTGAGCAGGTTGTTGTAGACAGTTTGGGTTTGGGTTTGCCGTGCACAGGAAACAAGGGGGTGAGTCATCAGATGTTGCTGTCAGAGTGGACCACTACAAAACAAGCATTAAAAAAATATCATAATTCTCAGCGTAACCTTGGCAACGGGATCACGGAAGCTTTCCAGTAAATAGACACGTTCCCAAATTAATGTGATGTAGGCCAGCCCCGTTTCTCAGCCATTAGAAAGTGAGTGCCAGAATCTTTTCTAAAACTGTAGCCTCTCCTATACATGTTTACTCATAAGGAAGTCGCAACAAGTTCGACAGGGCTTACTCCCTGGTAAAGGTGCATCTTCAAGTTGGGCTGGGAAAGACTCCTCCCTGAAACCCTTCAGAGCCGCCACCAATCAGGGCGGACGATATTGAGTTGTGTAGACAATATTGAGTTGGGTGGGCCCAGTGGTCACATGCTTGGACTCCTAGGGATTAGAGCCTTAGTAAACTTTGAACACAAATCAGTTTAATAATACAATGCCATCCCTTTCACATGAAGGCTGTGCTGGGAAACTGCCATACCACAATTGCCTCTTAACTTCTAGGCTCTTTATGCAACGTTCAGGATGTTTGTTCAAATGAATCCTGATAAAGCTCCCAAGTTCTCAAGTTAAAAGTTTGTTTCTAGAACCCACAGAGTTGAAGAATTTTAAAGGTGCTGGTTTGTGTAGTAGGCCCTAACTTGAATACAATCTATTCCTTGCAGCTGGATTATTTTCAGAACCTTTTAGGATTTCTTCTTTACATTTGGGTTTTGTTGACGTGAACTATAGCGCTGGGAACAGTCCAAAGGGATTTGGCAGTGGGAAAGGATGGGATTAACACATATTTCTTGCAACATGTGGCCAAATTACCTTTTCTTTGTTCACATTAGAAAGCCCTGTTGGATCAGATCAAAGCCTAATCCAGGGTCTTGTTTCCCACAGTAGCTTCCAGCAACAGGGCATAAAAGTGATAGTCTTCCTGTGGTGTTACCCAGATTGAAATAGGTCTAGATAATGCTTCGCCCAAGCAAGCTGTCCTGTAAGCGTCAGTTCATCTTATTTTCCAAACACTAAAAGCCGTGGTTAATGTTAAGTTATTGTTTGATTAGACAAGCTACCTTCATAAACCATGGTTTGAAGTTAACTTGTTTTAACAAACCATAGTTAAGATTAAGCACCATTTGTCAGGTTCAGGCAACACAACAAACTAGGGTTAATCTAAATCGGTAGTTAACATCTTGTAGGCACAGCAGAGGAGCATGTGAGACCAGCATATGCCATGGTTCATTCTTTTCGTGCTAAACTACAGTTTAGTGTGATGTCCGAGTGATGACTTTCTGTTGCCTGTCCTAAACCTGCTGTTCATTTCATTTTCTGGCTTCAGGTTCTGCTCTAGCTTTGAGAGAGGATGAAAAAGTTTTCTCCCCTCCCTCCTCACTATACATAATTTTATTAACTTTGGTCATGAACTCCCCTTGCCTTTTCCTCACCAACTACCCTCCACAATGCTTTTAGCTCTTCCTCACAAGTCTCTTTGTGTATATATGGGGGCAAAACATTCCCCCCCCCACTTGCTGTGGCTTTAAGGAGTTGAAACTTTAATCTTTCCAAAGTGATTGTAACTTACAAAGCATCCTCAGAGCTTTTAACTCCCACGTCAGAAATTGTACAATTGTCCCAGAATGGCAGTTTCTGCAACAGCTGTGCCCTGACAGTCATGCAAATTCTATGCAAATGATGGCTATTGCACATAAATAATAGACAACGTAGTTCATGTTTCCAGCAGTCTCTGTGCTGAAAAAGTGACCTGCCCCCATCGTGAAATATTACTGTTTTTCTTTGTTAGCATGGTCTTAAATTTTTATGAGCGAACCTATAAATATAAGTACGTTTCATACAATATCCTTGAAATAAAACACCATAATAATTATTCCCTGACGTGAAATTCATTTCAAGCAGTGGTTCTAACACTTTAGTACGGCAGTGACCTCTGATCCTCTCTGAACGGTTAAACATGTAATGCTAGAAGTTTGTTTGTTATGTAGGGTCGTGAATTGGCAAAGAATATTTCGGCCTTACTACGGATCACATGACATGAACTTGTTCTAACCTTACTTAAGAATGTAAGATGTTTTTCACATTAAAACTCCCCCCGCCTTCCAACAATAATATATGGAGAGTTTTCTATTTGTATACCTGTGTGGCTTGAACAACCAGGCATCATGTGTTGATCACAAGCAATTCCTTACTTGGGCTACAGTCCCCTCATGGACAAATGTGGCTTTTAGATACGCATGCGGGGAAAAGTTGTTTCTTCACGTACCTTATTTTCATATCTAAGGTTGCGATCCTGTACACACTTCTCTGGGAGTAATTCTCACTGAACTCTGGCCCTCCTGAGTAGACAAGCATAGGTTTTCACTGTCGAATCCTGTTAACGTTAAGGCTACAATCCAAATAACTGTACAGCAGCTTTGGTCTCCGGTTTTGGCACTGAATTCTAACTCTCTGTCAGAATTCAATTTACTGTGAGCAATTTTTACATTCTTAATAGGTAAATGCCTTGCAATCTCCGTACAGAAGGATACGATGTTGAAGATAAAAAAGATTTTTTAAAAAAATCATTATTAAGCATTCGACAGCTGTATCCAAAATCACCTTAAATCATGATAAAGGGCAGAACAAATTTAAAATAATAAAAATTTCAAAATGATAACGCTGCAGTTAATAATATTGTTACATTCATGGAGCCAAGTTTACATTTAGTTGGACTGGATGACCCTCAGGGTAGCTCTATGATTCTGTATTCTGATTTCAGATAAGAACTAGTTGATACTGATCTCGATATCAAACCCCTTGATCATTATCTATCAATACAGATATACCCTTATCTGTATTGGTGTTCACCTTATTATAGTAGGATAGGATTCTCCCTTCTTAAAATATTTTAGGTTGAGCATTTTTAGTTACTGGCGTTGTTTTTATCTTTTTGATGTTAATTTGTACGTACGCTTTTGCAAGCGTGCATCGCTGTGAGACATTTTGTGTGGAAAGCAACAGCATATTGCAGCAGCTCTAGAACCCTGTTGGGAATGATTAAATGCAAGATAATAAATGCAGGCGTTATCAAGCCCAACCACCTTATTTTTAAGACTCTTATTTTACAATTTTGGCGAGGCGGGGAATAGGAACTACATTCCACAAATCAGATTTCTCTCCCCCCCCCCTACATTTATAAGCTATTAAAATATACTAATGAAATATGATATAGGTATTTAACATAGAACGAGCAAATTGCTTATGGGGGTGGGGGGAGGAAAAAAGAAATGGCTAAAAATAAGTGGTGCATGCACAATCCCACTCACTGTGCAGACTGCCGCCCTGAGAGCCCTCTAGCGTTTTACAACAGAAGTTAAGCCAGTTCTGTTTAGAATTCAGGCCACGTGATGAAAATGGAAATGCTGCCTCGAGTCGAATGCAGATCAGGGAAACATCTGCCTATGACTTTCCATGAGCTGGGCTGAATGTAGCATTGGAAGATATTATTATGACATCTTAATACTGGAGGGGATTAAATGTAGATCACCGTCATGATTAGAAAACCGCCCTGTTTTCTGAAATGCAATGCGCAGCTTACATTTGGTGAGGCTTTTTTTTACAGATGTGATAACCATTAATTATACACGATTGTATGTGGAGGGATATAAATAATGATTTTTGAGTTCTAATACCGTGAACGTGTCGCTGGATCGCTTTCGTGATTCTCAGTATGGCAGTTTTGTTGCATCTGTAACAAAATGAAGACAGCGTTCCCTTAATCCGATTAAATCTGGAGTGCTTATCTCTGAATTGAAAGGTGCAGATTATTAGCACACTCGCATCTGTTGTGGGTCTTGTGAGCATAATGTTCCCTGCTTGCCTCATCGGGGCTTCTTGCATTCTTGCTGTGTTAAACTCGGCCGATGCGCTTCTTACAGAATCGCAAACAGGAAATAGCTTCCTGTGTTCGCAGAAGCTTCCCAAGTATTTCAACCGCATGGAATTTCTGTGCTCCAGTAAGCGCTTCTCTGTATGGCAAGCATATGACAAAGCATTTATTACTGTGTTATGGTGGCATTACAGAGCAAACAGTGCTAAAATAATCAATCAGTTAATGGTCTGTATGGCAGTTTGAACGCAGCACATTCATTGTGCTTATGTTCTTAGAAGGATGAGTTTACGGCTGTAGTGTGTGTTGCATATTTAGCCGGAACTTAATGTCCTAAGCTGGTGCTGACACAAATATTTTTTTTAAAATGCAACTTCAGCAAGGTTAGCTCTACCGACATGACAATATTTCAGCTTTAGCCCTCAAAAAAGGGAGAAGTTTTCAGAGGGGAAGTTTGTCTTTTTCAGGAGAAAGACATGGAGAGCTGCAAAGTGCTTGGTTTGCCCAGTTGTCACAGGTTTTCTTAATGTCAGCAGCCATCTTACCCTTATTCTATGGGAAAACACATAGCTGCTTGCGTGAAATAAAGTAGCAGATCTGTGATGTGCAACTCCATGGCAATAACTTGTTTTTTTTTTTTAAAAAAAAAGATAAATAAATGTGACTACATGTTTGACGACTGCAAGAAATGGAACTTGTTTTTCATCCTTGCTGTAGCACTTACAGGACGAAGGGGTGGTTTCCTACGACAGAAAAGAAAGTTGGAAAATGTTTCTCGGTCGATCTTTGGTTTTTTTTGAGCGGTGGTGTATTCGTAACCTTGATAACAAAACCCCAGATATGCTGACAAATCTAATGTATTCACCTCTTCCTTCCCCAGGCAGTAAAAAAACCGATTATGCTAATTTCTATCAAGGTATGTGGGACTGTACCGGTGATGTTCCTGATGAGCTGACATTCAAACGTGGAGACGCTATCTACATTCTCAGCAAGGTACTGTATCCTACCGAGAATAGATAGGTACGAGGAGATAGCTGAAGTAAAGAAAGAAAGAAAAAAGCGTGCGGCCTTCAAGGGTGTCGGGAAATTGGCATTTCCTTTACATCCTTCACGTTCCGTCAGAAGTTCCTTGCCCATTAATTATTTTGTCAATGGAATGTAATCACATCTGAAGTGGTATTGTGCAACAGGAATTGTCTTTAAAGCATGTTTATCTCTGCTTCCCTCGGAGACAATGCACTTAATTGCATGTAAAAGTTAGCTTTGTCAACTCCTGTGTGCGTACACGTTACATCCTCTTCCTTGGCAGTTCTTGCATGTGCTGAACTCAGAATTTTTGGAATTGTTTTCATATCACAGTTTTTGGCCTCAGCAGTAACCAGCGGCTGTGTGTGTGTGTTTACAGATTCAGTTGACTTTCCCTACATTGCTTCCCCTCCCTCTCTTTTCTGTTAATCACTCTGCAAAAGTGCAATTTCCCCTTTGCATTTACTAAAGGAGGCAGAATTAACGTCAGTATGCATCTGACTAATATTTCATTCTTACAACATTTAACTATTCTGGAAAGTAGATCACTGTAACAGCGCCTCTAAGTTGCAAACACAACAGGACTTTATTTTTGAGCCGTGTACGGAATTATGCGGTTAGTCTCACTTAAGACTTGTTTCCCCCCTCAATTCCTCCACAAATGAGCAGACCCCCTTTCCAGAAAATGTTCAGTTCTTGCTCTGCAGAAACTAGAGGGGCAGCCCTGACAATGAGCCATGGCTGTGGCCTGGATACCTGGCGATACTTTGAGCAATTGCTTCTTGAACCCCATCCTTGCTGTCTGTAGAGCTGGCAAGCCAGTGTTCATGGCATACTCTTGCTAGGGTTGCCACCTCTTCCTGTATAATACAGGGTTGTCCCGTATTTCAGTGTAAAATGTTACGTCCTGTATTGATATAGTTTTGTCCTGTATTTCAGGTCGTCTCTCTCTCTCCCACCCCAGGTTAGGGAACCTCTCCAAATGCATATTTTTGAAAGGGTATGTGAAAGGTCATGTATTTAAGTTCTGGGTAGCCAAGTACAGACAGATTTACAAAATTGTGTGTATGTGTGTGAGAGAGACAGACAGACAGACAAATTCCAGAGGGGCCATTGTGATAGGCTGCAGTATATTGTAATGGATTGCTTTGAAGTCACTTCAGCACCAAATTAAAAAAAAAAAAATTGCCTCCCAACTGCCCCGCCCTGTCCTGTCCTGTATTTTGCCAGAACAAAAGTGGCAACCCTGCCATGCCTTTCCCACGCCTGTAAAGTGCAAAGTATCTCTAATTAAATAGATGTGTTTCATTAGAACTAAGTGTTCTAATGAACACTTTTGTTTTGTTATTGATGTAACAAAATAACTTAATTATAACGATTTACAATAAATCTGTTGCACAGCTGCCCTCAGAACACTATGAGAGTTAGGTCATCCTTATTCCCATTTTACAGATGTGGAACTGGTTCTTTCCCAGGCCCACCTGCTAAGTCCTTGGCACGGCAGGAATTTAGCTCCCCAAAATCCAGACCCGGCATATCTAATCCACTCTTTTTGCTTTGTTAAATGCAGTAGCTAGCTTCCAGGTGTGTGGCCATGCCCTGCAATCCTGTCCATGCTTTTCTGGAAGTAAGGCCCATTGTATTCCAACAGAGCTTATTCCCAAGAAAGGGTGCACAACTGCAGCCTTACACTTTTATCTTATAGCACTGTCTTACTGTACTTTTCTCTTAAGTGTGTTAACTAACATGTTAAACAGCTACAGCTCTTTAAACATTCCTACAGGGAATTGCATCTTGATTTTCACCAGTCAAATTCGTGGTTCATTTGACCCAGAACTGAAAGCATTCCACTTTGCAAAGAAACACAAGGTGGAACAAACATGCCTTCTCTTTCCCTTCAATCCTATCTAGTATCTTGATTCATCTACCTACCTACCTACCTATGTATCATCTATCTATCATCTGTCTATCTATCTATCTTCTACACCATGAGTAGGCAAGCTAAGGCCCGGGGGCCAGATCCGGCCCAATCGCTTTCCAAATCCAGCCTGCGGACGGTCTGGGAACCAGTGTGTTTTTACTTCAGTAGAATGTGTCCTTTTATTTAAAATGCATCTCTGGGTTTTTTGTGGGGCATAGGAATTTGTTCAATTTTTTCTCCAAAATATAGTCCGGCACCCCACAAGGTCAGAGGGACAGTGGACTGGCCCCCTGCTGAAAAAGTTTACACCTTGGTTTTGATCAGTTGTAGCTGCTCCCGATCTATGGAAGTTTTATGTTCAGAATTTGCCCCTCCAATTTTCCAGAGAAATTTGATGAAAATTCAACATACTTTTGGCTGTTGACTGCAGCTATTTCAGCAAAGTAAGGTCTCTAGTCAGCCTTGAATTCAGGGACTTTGGAAAGTAAAACACTAGGGAATAATCTGCCTCTACTGTTCAAGGTCTAACTGACTGTTACCAGCCAGACAAAGGGTTTGTTAAGAATATAAACACAGTAAAATATAATCCAAAACCCCTTAAGCTGAAGGATTTGAACAAATACTTCTTAACCCTCTAAATTGGTGCTTCAGTTTTATGGCACTTGGATGATTCTTTGGCAGTTTTTTGAAGAAACATTTTTTTACACCATCTAGTGGTTGAAAATGAGAGATGCAGGTGTTGGGAGACGCTAATGTCTGCAGTTCCAAAATGGTGTCATAAATTTAAACTTTGGCTTGATCTCAGCTATTGCTTATTACTTTCTGATCGTATATCAGCCCCCCTTGACATTAATCCTCAGGAAATCTTATTCTGCTGATAAGGAATTAAAGGTAAGTATTATATGTTGTGGGAAGAATGCAATGTGAGCTGAAAGATAAAGTACGTGTGAAGGCAGAAAGCATTTCAGCAGAGGAAATTTAAATAACAGCAAGGCCAGTTATGAAACGTGCCGAAACATACCTTTGGTGCTTCTGCCAGTAACAACTTTGTGGGTGGGGGGTGTTCCTAAAATATGATCGACAGAATTATTTTTCCTAACCATGTCTTGACAAATTCCTCCCTTCCCTAAAAGAAATATTTGGAAACAACTTCACCTTAAGTACGGAAACAGTAGGATCTTACGTAGGTTTTGAAACGGATCACACACTTCAACTTTTGACTCTCGTTTGTGCATCTTGTTACTCATATCTTATTGCAAACAGTGGCAACTGCAACAGGGCACAAGACTGGTCTTAAATGCTTTTTAGTAGTACAGAGGTTTATATTCTGTGTTTTCACATATATTTCCTATATGTGTAAAGTTCGCAGAGTTATAGTCTCCTGCTTCCGCTATCATCTTTTTGATTTTAAACTTAATAGCAATATTATATAGGAGCATTCTGACTGCACGCAGGCTCCCATACGTTTCTGATCTCATGCCCAGCACCATAAAGTGTTGTGTTGTTAGTTAATACTTTGTGTTTGCTTTATCCTGACTTTTATGCAAGAAAAAGAATTCTTCAGGTGGTTTCCTACCTCCATAATGTAATTTGTTGTTTTCAGTACTGAGGATTCTAACAAGGGGGAAGGATCAGTATTCACTTTTGAAATATTGTAACTAACTTTTTTTTTTTTTTAAAAAAGGAATCTTTCTCCCCTACTGTTGGCTAAATTTTAAAACCAGGTTTAAAATAGGAATATAAATTACAATGTAGGTTTTGGGGACCCTAAAAGAACATTTTTAGGAATAAAAAACTTTTCATTTAGAAAAAGATTGCTTAGTACCAGACCCTGTTGTTCTTTTCGCAAGCTGCATGCTCCAAAATACCTGCAGCATGGACTCTTCAGCTTTAAACATAAACTTTTGATAGAAATGTGCAAGTCTTCATTTTGCTCCAAGCCTTTGTTAGGGACACTGTGGCCCACATTATGCAGTAAGGAGGGTGTGAGCTATCTTGCTATGAGATAATTTCATATTGTAGAATGGCATAATTTCATGTGCCAGGTGCAAATGATTATTTTGAGTATATTAGCAGGCCCCTCCGTATTATTTTTATAACACAAATCTGGATTCAGGCAGAATATAGCCTTATAGCCAGATATTCTGCCAACCCAGACTTATACACTCCTATTTTCAGAGCAATCAATAACATTTACTGGGATGATGTGTGCCGTAGTTCAGAGATTATTATCACTGCTTATTTCCTGTTTCTAATTCAGCACATGTCCATGCACCACAAGGCTAGCTGTCCTTAAAAAATGAAGTATAGGCTCAGCTCTGCTTGAACATCTTTTTGGAGCTTTTGCTTATAAACGAAAAATACGCTCAACATTGTCTTCCTGTTTGTAGTAGTAGAAGTATACAGTAATGACCAAAGTAGTTTTAGGGAAAAACAAAACCCTTCTCTTAACCAGCAACTTTGTCCAGCAAGCAAACAGAAATCTATTAAAATAGTTTACAGTCTTTCACTTCCAGTTATATCAGAGCTAGAAATCCAGCTTTGTATTGTATAATGCCCATTATCCTCTTACCCTGGAATATATCTGTAGGTTACGTATTTCATCAACTTTTTTTATTTTAGATATATACATAGATAATATTTGATATTTCTGTGCTATTGAACTGACTGCTGGTTTGAAACTTTGTTAAAAACAACTGTGTACAAATCACACGTTGCAGAAAGATACTTCTATAAACTGTAAAAAGATACTTAGAGTTGATCTTAATGTGTTGCTTTACTAAATCCAATCTAGACTTGGGATGACTTTGTATCAAAATAGTTCAGCACAGAATCTAGTGCATGTCAGTGGACAGGGTTTCTCTTGGACCTGGTTTAAAACTTCAGTGCCACTCAGCCACGGAGTGATTCAATTGTGTTGTTGCGATCTCTCTGTTTCTGCTGCTCTTAATAATAATAATAATAATAATAATAATAATAATAATAATAATAGAGCAGCCAGCTTTTCCGGGGCCCCTGTATGAGTTTGAATCGTAGCTGTAAATCGCTTCAACCTCAAGCTTAGCCATTTAGATTCCATTCAAACTCACTGTGTCTGGTACGCTACTGTTTAGCAGTCCTCTGTACCATCAGAGATTCAGGCTTGGAAGTAGAAAAGTTTAAAGTAGAAAGTTTACAAAACAAGGAGAAGGGAAGGCCAGAACCTCTGTTTTCTGTCATGGGCTTCTCAAGTTTAGGAAGTTTTTGATGGGCGAGTTCATACTCAGGTGTTAGAGGGTGTGAGAGGGTTGTATAATCAAAAAGCTTTTGATGAGCTCTCTTTGAGTCACAGCATCAAAGAGTTAGACAGTTTGAAAAGGCAATCTAAACCAGTGCCTTGGCTGAAAGTCAGGGCCGTCCACCCAGCAGCTCTTTTCCCATGCATTTCAAACCACAGTATAGTTTGAATCACAAACTGAGTATATTTACTTAAGCTACTTGTGACTTCAGCAACTTAGTAACATAAAATGTCGTGTTCTGCATTTTGCTGTTGAGTTGCCTTATAAACACCCTCGCACCTGCCTGCAGAGAGAAGGCCCTGGAAATTCATATTACGAAGGCAAATGATGGGATTTTGTGCGTCCGGGACAAGTTCTCCACAGATAATTCATTTTATCTACTTGGGTAACCTTAGTGAGATCAGGGTCTCTGTTGCCTAGTTGGAGTAAGTGCGCATTTTATTTTTATGTTAAAGAGTTGCTACGTAAATCTTCCCATATTCATCCATGTGAACCATTTTTTTTTTGTGGTAATTGTTGAAAACCTGCAATTTCTATTATACTAAAAAAGCACATGCCATTTCTTTTTTAAAAAGTTCTCAGCTACTTTACCGTTAGTGTTGCTTTTTTATTTAGTTCTGTTATATTAGCGAGATTCTGATTGTACTGAAGTTTGCAGCAAAATCCTACACGAAGTTAAGCCAGCTAAAAACTCCCTTGTCACTTGCATCAGCCATTTTTCATTGGGCAGCAGCTGAGCAAGAGATAGGGAAGCAGGATCATCCTATTGGCTCTGCCCAAAGACCAACAACCTTTGGCTCCTCCTCTTCTTTTGAACTGTTTCCATTCCAGGTATAAGGTTGTACTTAAGATCCAGGGCCTAAATTTGCTTTCCTCCTAATCCTTCCCTTCTGTCTTCTGTCTAATGATAAGCAAGGGCTGACAGATTACTGATCCTTGTGAGCTGCTCTGGGAACCTTTTTTGGGCTGAGCCGCAGGTGTAGAAATAAACTGATCTTTAAATAAACCAATAAATAGATGTCACTGTGATTTAAGCAGTTGTAACTGTGTTCTGACTCACAGCTATAATTTCAGGTAGCCAGATACTTGCATTAAGTGCTTCGGGAAGGATGGCTAATAGTTCCAGATGAAATTTGGGTGCATGGCTTATTTTGAAAACGTCACTGCTGGTTGTCCCTTTATAGTTTTCCTTCCACAAAATTTTAAAGTATTTTTTTCTGCCTTCTCTTCCTCCCTCCTCGTCTCCCGGCCATGCGCACATTTGCCTTTAAGCCATTCGTTATGTGGCTCTTTAATTTCTTCCGAGTGTTATTTTCATACAATAAAGCATTACAGTGCTCCTGGATCTTGATAGCATTTCTGCAGAAAGAGAAAGAAGCTTTGTGTTCATAATTACCTAACATTGTCAGGAGCTGACTGCAGGCCTCTTCCTAGCGATAACAGAATAACCACATCATGTAGCTTTATAGCGCATGATTAATAGAAAATAATTACACATCCTACAAAGGAATGCAATATTTCTTATAAATTGACTGGAATGGTTTCCTGCAGATTAAAGGACTCTTCATTATTTTATCAGTCTCTCTGAAGTGGAGTCAATTGCCCAAGCTGGAGCTGGTGGGAAGAATACACACTCCACCTTCATGTGCTGAGGAATACCAGATAGTAGGCTTATTCATACCTGAATAAGGTATAAATAAGCAGCTTACACAACAGGCTCTCACGGTGCTGTTTCCCCACAAATATTAAATAATTTGCTGATTGATGCTGTCATTCACTGGCTGTAGGATAAAGACCGGCTTTTAAATTCGAGAGACCTCCCAGTAATGAACAGAGCGTTGCTGTTGGCAGTGTTGCAAGAATCTTTGCAATCTCCTGAATGAGATGGAGCTGTTCCATAGCATAAATTATTTTGTCTCCTAGCATTTAGTTATGAAGGAGTGGCTACATGCGTCTTACCTGCATTATGATATAATGCGATCAGTCATATTTTGCTGTTCGCTGAGTTGATGTACAAATAATAAATGGCTGAATCCGGAGTAGATCGAACTGATCTCTGATTGTGCAACAGAGCTTTTCTTGCTCGCCATCACTGCATTCCTGCCCGCGACAGACTCTCACAGTGGGATGTGTGGCACAGGGGAACAAAGTGGGGGCGCCTTGCACAAGTGTATGTGCTTTTCCACTTACGCAGGACCCCCCGAGCCGTGAATCAAAATGCATGGCAGCTTGTTGGTTTTCAAGGAACCTAGAATATACGAATTGCCCTAATGCTTATATTTTCCCTGGAGGTGAATGTTAAGGCTTTTTATTCCATATATGCGTTATAGTTCAATAACTAGCATATATGACTCTCAGAGTAGCCCGAATCAATTACCTTTAGAGTCACTTGTAAGTAATGTATCTGTAACAGAGCTCTAAGAGCAGGATCAAATTGGTTTTTGTGTGCATATGAAAGTCAGAAGCACTCTTTAAAAAAAAGAAGAGAGATGTAAATACCGGTACATTAACCGGTTAGAAAGAGGTCTCTCTGCCATAACGACTCCAGCCGAAGGTTAAAATATGGCGTTCCCAATCAAGCAGGGTCTGTGTTTTCATTCCTACTTGCTTATACTACAAATGCTCTAATTGGGATTCATGTTGCTCGTGAGGCTCATACCAAGAATAGCAATGATAAAATAAAAGCATCTGGGTTGCAGGCTTCTGCCTCTTCCTGGGCCGATGTCTGCAGCCAATCCATAAATTAGCTTACTAGACTGCCACTTCATCTCCAGCCACTTCATCTTCAAGTTTAGCTTCACACAAGTGCATTAAACTGTATATTCCTAGCAGCTAGAAATTGTTTTCAAAAAGGAGGAGAAATTTGGTTTTAAATTTAATTTAATTGGATTCTTCTGAAGCAGCTTTCTCTCTGCCCGCCCACCGCAAAATACATGTTATTTCCAAGTTCCTGAAATGTCTGCATGGGATATTTCCATTCTGTAATTTAGGAGACTGCTTTTATTCTCTGCCATTAGTCGTAAAAGCCTTTAATGATCACTTAACTAAAGCAGCCTTCCGCAAACCTCACGTTGTTTTGCTCCCTGCCCCATCTATGAACGATTTCTACGGCTAGTGTTCGGAAAGTGGTCCCCCCCGACTTTCTCCTCTTTCTCTTATTTTTTGGGAAAGCTTTCTTGGCACCATTCCCTCCCGCACAGGTGAGGGCTGGCACCGTGAGTGATTGCTCGCTCTTTAAGTCTGCAGGGACATGGATTGTATATTTAAGCAGCCTAATGTGGGATGAAACATGTGTTTATTAAACACACACACACAGCTGGAACATCTGGACCCCTGGTGAGGCGGCAAAGCTCCTCTTTGCCTTTAAGGGTTTTGGCCCCAGAACAATCGTTTCGAAACTGCAGCAGGAGAGTCGTTGGCCTGGTTGCTGTATGCGCTGATGAACCAGCATCATTCACTCCAATGGGCAAAGGGGAAATCCGATTTCTGCCTTGGGACTTCTCTTGTTCCCCTGAAGGTGCAGGGCTTCCGAAGCAGAGCCCGGGCATCCTTCTCATTGTAGGTGCTCAGTTAAATGAACGTGCTTAGTGTATTTGTTTTTAACATCCAGGCAAAGTTAGGCATAAAATAAAAGATTGCGTCCATCATGAAAACTCTGCCATCTTGTTTATGTTATAATAATAATAATAATAATAATAATAATAATAATAATAATAATAATAATAATAATATCTTTATTGTCATTGCCCCCTCTCGGGGACAACGAAATTACTTGGCTGCTCCATCCACCCAGGTAGGGCACTCCACACAAGGGTATTACTGTGTGGGCTCGCATGCACAAACAACCATACACACACTTATACATGTGTAAAACGTGTAAAACATCCTGTATAGCCACATCCTAGCCAGAATACATCTTTTTATCTGAGAGCAAAGGAAGATCCTGCTGGATCAGGCCAGTGGCCCATTTATTCCAACATGCTCTTCCCACAGTGGCCAACTAGATGCCCATAAGAAGCCCCAGAGCAGAATCTGAGCATTGGACTCCACCCACCGACCAGAGTAGCCATTAATAGCCTTGATTTCATTGATTCTCTCTAAATTTTAAAATTACAAAGAGGCACCAGGATCATATCTTGACAGATCCATGATCTGTCATCGTTGATTTACCTGCAGAAGTAGTTCCCCTGCTTTCACACTAAACAGTCAAATTATAAATTAAGGAGAAGCCCTTTGAAAATGAAAAAAAAAAGGTGTGGCATATTTCAGGAAGCAAGTTGTAGTTTGGATTGTTTGAACAGCACGATCCAGGCTAAGGGGTGGAAGTGACTGGGAGACGTGCATTTATGAGAGATGGATGAGTTGGGGTGGGAAGTATATGGACTTTGGGGGTAATATATATGGCATGAGTGAACAATATTATTGAAGAAATCCCTGTAAGGGTTGGGTATAATTTCTATCCTTTTCATATAATCTGTAGAAAAGGACAGGTAAAATTTGCATCTCACATACATGCCGGAATCCATTCAGAATGCCATCAGTGCTTAGATTCAGGTAGAAAACAGCTTGCTTTATTCTGCAGAAGTTCTCTACATTTGCAACAGAAGGTTGATGCTCTCTCCTATATCAAAGTCTCTCTGTGTTTCTGCTTTCCTCGTCCCTCATGTGGTCACTGTCAGCCTGATTTTGGAATGAGCTCTCTGTTTTCATACTGCTGCCTGCTCCACGCAGCGTACGAAGGGGCAATTTCAGCAGCTGGAAGTTATTGAGCTGCTGTTAGGATTGATCTTAACAATATTTACCTCAGAGGGACAGAAATTAAATTTGGATCCCACAATGCTCTTACTTGGTATTGCTTTTGGAAAATATTATTTCCTTAAACTATCATATACTTGTTTTGTTCCAGATTTATCTTGCTACGCCTAAGCAAATTTCAAACCAAAATGCATTAGTCACCTGTCAGGCATATGAGAACTGTGATAGAATTTTCCGCATAAAGCAATGGTGAATTCTGAGAAGGGATACAGGCTGTGTGTGGGGAACATCGCCCCTCTACGTCAACTTTACTTGGCATATATGTGAACTTAACTAACCAAGGTTCTTTACGTCTCAAGGCTGCGTTACTGAATGGCTCCCAGCTGATCTCCATACCTTATTATAAAGTATTAGTTTTCAAATGTCAGCTGTTGATACGGTTTTGGGTGAAAGAATGTAAAAAGAAGGCAGAGTATGGCTCCCTGACTGTAGGGGAATTCACCCCATGAGCCTCATGACCTGTATTTCAAAATAATAATAATAATAATAATAATAATAATAATAATAATAATAATAATAAGAAGAAGAAGAAGAAGAAGAAGAAGAAGAAGAAGAAGAAGAAGAAGAAGAAGAAGTATACTAGTGATAATACCAAACCAGAACCCACAACACACAATGACCCAGTTCACACGATACAGTAAACCACAGTTAATGTTTTCCTGATCTTGCTCACTTTGCTGCTCCCCATTTGAGTGTAGGAGACACAAACCATGATCTCTTGGTTAGTATTGTGTCCATCCAATCCTGGGCTTTTAGTATGTTTTGTTCAAACCACAGTTAGTAAGCCAAGAACAAACCATGGCTCCAGATCGTGATGTGTTTGGCATGAAATGAGCCACGATCCTTGATTTAAACGTAATACTGAGCCAGAGATCGTTGGTTTATTTCTCCTTCAAACTAGCAGGGGGGAGCAAAGCAGGCAAAACCTGCAAGTTCAAGGTGAACCATTAACTGAGGAAAAGCAAAGTGGGTAACCAGGAATGAAATAAGGCCAATGAAGACTGCATGGTTTGGATATTACTGTTAAAAACAACAACTAGATGTATATACAAACTCTACAAAACAAGACATTAGTACAAGCACATTCTGTATTGCTCATTGAGTGAATTTTGGCTTGCTATAGGTAGTTAGTATTTCTCTCTCTCTAGGACGTAGTAACAGATAGTCTTTAAAAATGTAATTTCCTGTTTTGCTTAACTGCATTTCAAGTGCTTCAGAAACACATACACACGCAATTCCTTAATGTTTTAATTTTCCATTCATGCTTTTGTAACTGTATATATGGAGGAAACCTAAGGAGTCACATGCAAAAACTCTATTGCATTTATATCAGACTAAAGGTTAATATTGCATATTGTTTTCAATTAGGAGTACGGTAGATTTGGCTGGTGGGTAGGAGAAATGAAAGGAACCATTGGCTTGGTGCCTAGAGCCTACATAATGGAGATGTATGATATTTGAGAGGCCCGGGTAAGTACATTTTAATTCAATCTTCTGTAATGGCTTATATGTTCCTTGCTCTCTGTTTCATACAGATTTCTTTTCCAGGAATCTTCACTGGAGTTCTGTTAATAAAGACTGCAGCAAATAAAACAAAATAAAAAATGGACCCGTAGTGTAGTTTTAAGTGAAATAAAATAAACTATTGTATAATGGGAGGAAATAAGTCTTCCACAATGCGTCCCATCCTTCCCGGGTGACTCACCATATTTCAGCCTCAATTTTTTGAGGGTGCCTACAGATGTAATCTTGAAGCAGGAATCACAATGGATTTTCTTTCTGCAGGATGAGGCTCTTTCTGCCACAACATAAGTGGCATACAGACCAGTAAACTGAACACTTGATTCACTACCCAGTCTTGTCCTTCTCCTTATTTTCCACAGAGGTTCCCTTTTTAAACAGAGGAAGAAGCATCACCTGTAAATTTAGTAAACTTTAATTCTAATAATGGTAACCACAACAGTAATCATAATTCTATTCCCCACTTCTTCTCAAAGGAACTAGTGTTAATATTTTTATTCACACTAGTTGTAACAATATCATACCCAGGAGCACAAAACTGCTTCCAGGATGGGACGGGGGCAAAGGGGGCTTTATGATATCAGGTGGTAGCCTAGATATTTTGGACTGCAACTATCTACTGCTGCAGGCCTGGCTGTGGCTGAAGAGAGTTGTAGTCCAAAATATCTGGAAGGCACCAGTTTGGGGGGGGGAATGCTACACAAAGCCCATCAAATGCTGTGTGCACTTGTGGTTTTGCTTCAGATGCTCAGAGCTGCTTTTTCCTGAGCAAAACCAGCAGGCAAAAACCATTCATTTGAACAAGTTGGTGAAGGTGCTCTCCCAGTGCAGCAAATAGTGGCTCAAATAATGTGGTGTCTGTATACGCCCTGAAACTATTTTAAGGCAAATTCTGAACATGATCCAGTCAAAGTGATTTTTAAAATTATTATTATTTTGCTTTAGAATTCCCATTATGGCAAGCTCTGTTAGCCACATTCCGTATACACAACAGCCTGATGATGATGATACTGTCAGGGTGCTTCCATGTTTCCAAATGCCATATTATAGGAATGGTCTTACATGAATGGCTTTCAGGCCATTCAGAGAACAGAAAGTGCTGCTTCCTAGGATTTATTTACATCGCCAGTAATGATAACGCTAGCTTGGGGTCATGGCTTGCTTCAAATCACAAATACCACTTGTCTGTGAATGTTTCTCCTCTTTATATTATTATCCCAAGACAAAACAGCTCCTGATTATTCCTAGACTCTGCAGTTTTAAATTAATTCAGCTCTGGGTTTCACTCCGCGATAAGGCAAATGCAGCCAATCAGATGGCCCCATGCAGGGAAGTTATTCTGCATTGGTGAGATAGTTGCCACAAGTTTGCCACAAGAACTTTTTGAGGGAGATTCCCGGCTTGTCATCAATGGCTGCTGTTGGTCAAGCAATACAAGGGATGGACAGAATTTATGTTCCTGGAGGAAATAAGTACAGTAGAGCAAAGTGACCTAGCCCCCTTACCTTTCGTGTCTGACCTCCTGATCTGTAGTTTTTAGAAGTCTGTAATGGGCACAATCTGGCTAAAATTGGGGAAGGTGGGGCTTGTGAATTTTATTAAGGCCCTGCCCTATCTTTTCTTTTAAATTCTGAACGCTGCAGATAAATGATGCAGAAGAAACACAGCATTCTGTCTGCGTCTTCTTACCTTTAGTTTTTGTAGTCTGGATCGTTGGTGACTGATCATAGAACAAAAGTCCCATGTCTGCCTGATTGGTTTTGCATGTGCTCATCCGCATCCATGGGGAAACTAATTCACTGGTGTTAGGTATGGAGTATTTAAGGATTGCCATTCATTTTGAAGTGGTGTGAGTATTTTCTTACACATTAACTGTGGGCTTCTTTCTTTCTTTCTTTCTTTCTTTCTTTCTTTCTTTCTTTCTTTCTTTCTTTCTTTCTGATTAGGTGGATTCTACAAATTACATGAAGCCAGGCATAGACATATGCCAATGCAAATCTGCAGGTGCCTAGATTTTAGCAAGAGCATTAACCCTAATATATTGCACTTCTACATATTGATTCTAATGCTGTATTTTTATATTTAATGTTTATTGTGAGTGTTGACGTATAAGTTAAGCTAAACTTTTTTTTAAAGAAAATCTCTGCTTATTGTAGGACTCAAATTATTTTGCATTGGAGTTATTTTTTAAAACTGTTGCATTCAGGCATTTGTTATACTTTTGCAAAATGGGCATCACACACAGGATATGTATCCTCAGCAGCTGCAGCTGAAATGAATGTCAGGGAAATCTACAAGAGATTCTGGACCGTCTCACATTCATTTCAACACAAGTGACGCAGAAGACATCTCCAAAAATTAAGCTTCGACGTTTTATACACAGCAAAGGGTCTTGGATGTGAAATATTCCTCTGGTTTGTTTCTTTTTCCTAACGGTACATTTTACTTTAGTGGTATTTTACATTTTTAATTACTTTCACATTCTTTTAAAATGCAAAAGTTGAGGACACTGTGGTAGCAAATTATATATGGTGTGAAATTATATCTATCTATCTATCATCTATCTATCTATCTATCTAGCAGTCTTTGATTATAGATGCTTTATGTTGCACTTTATAGAATACATTCTTACATATCCTTGGGCCAGATGTAGAGTTTTCAACAACAACCCCCACCAGCAACCCTGAATATTGTGAATCTTTGTTTTTCCTCTTTTTTTGAAGGGGGAGGGGGAGATTACCGTCTTTTCTTCCTCTTTCTGGTTCTGTTGTCTTCACATTTCCTTTCCTCGGTAAGTCCTATAGATGATCCACAGACAACCAGGATATGCGTAATAGAGGGATTGTGTAATGATGTACCAACATGTCACTGAGACATATCATAAAACCAACTGAGAGTGCGAGCCATGCGGGGGGGGGGGAGGAGCAACCCATGCGAAACCATGAAAAAGATGTGTGCGCTGTCGCCCCTGAACATGTTTGCAAAAAGTCCCCCTTCCAGAATCGTTCCAAAAAGAATAAAAAAATGTTCCCACTGAAACGAATGGTCACAAGTTAGTAGTTAATTGAGACCTAAACGTGACTAACTTGGTACGCTTTGCTACACTCACATATGAGGGAGCAAGTCCCACACTGAACTCAAAGGGGCTTACTTCTAAGTAGACATGCACTGTTTTTCTGGATCCAACTCTCTTGTTCGTGAGATTTTCCTCCCCGGGGGCTGGGTGGGGAGCATTCAAACATGTCTGCTTTACAAGCCAAAGCACTGTCTCCCAATCCAGTCCAAAGGACTAAAGGCTTCCTCAGGTTAGTGGAGGAGCTGGCTTAAATCCCCGAGAAGCAGTGCTAGTCAAACAAACCAGAAATTACATCAGTGCTGCTTAGCACTGATCTGAAGGGGGAGAAATAGACTTTTCTGTACTGCCAATGTTTGCCAGTAGATGGCAGTAGACTTTCACAGCATATTGGGCTTCTGGGAAAACCCATCCCCCACCATCACGCTCAGATGAATTTTTTGCGACTTAAAATATTTGGAGGACTCCCTTCCCCTTTTCATGTAAATCCAGGAGAGGGAGTCCTTAGCCAGCTGATGAATGACAGATCTGCAGACAATTTTTCCTATTGATAGGAGAATATAGACAGCAGCAGTTTTATTATTTCCATAACCTTTCCCCCCCATGCAGTATAAAGTGATATATTTAGCAAACACACACACACACACACACACACACACACACACATTGCAAATGAAGATATTTCAAAGGTACCACATCCCCACCTTTTAAGTAGACATGCCTTGGAATAACCCAGCAAAATAAAAGGGGTGAAATGTTTGCTTTGAAATCTTGACAAATACCATAACCTTTTTAGGGGGGATGGGAGAATCCCCCATTAATGTGTCTCAAACAGAAGAAAACGTTGCAATATATGCTAATTGCTTTGTTCTCATTGTTTACTTATATTTCCATTGCGTTCCTTGGAATACTGAGAGAGCTGTTTTGTAAGTCATATTTTATGCAGCATTTTGCTTGATTATTTGCTCTGTACCGTGGGTTTGTACTCTGCCGCCATTAGATCTTACAATAATGTTCCACGCTGCAAATTTTTAAGGTTCAAATAAAGTTTAATTGTTTGCAAACTGTTATGATGCTAATAATTCAACAGCCTGCTGTGTTACTAATGAAATTACTTTGTTATGATTAATTTGGAAAATAGTGTGTTGATTGTAGTAATTAAACACAACAAGGTGAAGTAAATGATTCTAATGCCATCTGGCCTCCAAAGTGAATGAAGAAATGAAATGGAGCTGTCATCTGAATTTATTCAGAGGAGTAAGTGTAATACAAATGCCTTCAATTGCAGTGCCGCCGTGATGTAGCCATGCCACCTTATATAATGATTTCATATACACTGCCTGCAGTAATTCACTTGCTTGGGAGCTTACATGCTCCAGAGCTCCTCCGTTCTAAAGACTTCTTTGCCTCTCGTTTAATGGTATCTGCCTTTCGCATGGCCAGGGCTGTGAGAGCAGACAATGCCACGTTTGCACGCTGAAAACGAATTGCCACGGGTAACAATTCCACTGCTGTGTTCTACAGTGCGACAGAAACCTGTGCAGACATGACACCTGCTGTTAAACTCAGGGATTGGCAATAGTGGAGGTGCAAATCTTCTCCTCCGTGTTTCAGCCTTGACCCAATCTCCCTGTAAAAAGATGGTTATTGATTATAGGTACCATACCTTATAATCTCAGGAACAGGGCCCTGTTTGTCATGACCGGTGAGGGAATGGCATGTTAAATGGTTCTCGTGTGAAATGAAATAGCTCAGTACTATGTACTGGTACTCTTATAATCCTGCGCACACACTTGGAACACAGTGAGGCTTACTTACAAGTAAACATGCTATATATATGTGGTGAAATGTGGGGATTTTTTAATAAAAAAATGAAATATTTTCTTTTTCAGAAGGATTAGTGGAACACTTCTTGCAGCAGATTTAATAATAATAATACTGTTGCAGACAGTTCATTGTACTATAAGTCTCTTTAAGATCCCAGATTCAAGTATAGATTAATGTTAGCGATGATAGAATTGTAGCTGCATTTGACTGGATTGTTAAACAAGCAACACTCTTGGATCGTGATTATGGAAAAGCACTTGCAACTTGCTGCAGCGCTGGGGAGGTGCTGGGTGCTTAAAGAGCTGTGGGCACGGGCCCATGACATGAATTTACATAACATTTGCATGTGCTAATATATGTGCCACTGACTCAGTTAAGATGTTGGGTGGGGGGTCTCATCAGCACTGCACCCGGCACAAAAGCTTTTTAAGAGGAAAGAGACAGAGATCTGGGGCCTGACACAAAAGACCTGGGTATTTTGGTCCACTTTGTGAGTATGCCTGGCATTTTGCGCCTTGGATTCTTCTTGCTGCTCACTTGTCTCAGATTCTCCTCATCTTCTGCATCAAGTGAAATAACACAGAGTTGAGGGACAAAATGACCTGTTCAAAGAAGTTCAGAATCAAAAAATGCGGATCTTTCAGACACAAGTTCTGATTAGAGAAATAAACTGGAATTATGCAAATAACTTCAAGCACATACTGTTTACCGGGGTGGAATGGGATATAAATAAAACCAGTGGCTGAATTAGCCTATAGCTGCTGTGATAGTAAAGGTAAAGCGACCCCTGACCATTAGGTCCAGTTGTGACTGACTCTGGGGTTGCGGCGCTCATCTCACTTTATTGGCCGAGGGAGCCAGCATGACTAAGCTGCTTCTGGTGAACCAGAGCAGCGCACGGAAACGCCGTTTACCTTCCCGCCGGAGTGGTAGCTATTTATCTACTTGCACTTTGACGTGCTTTCGAACTGCTAGGTTGGCAGGAGCTGGGACCGAGCAACGGGAGCTCATCCCGTCGCGGGGATTCGAACCACCAACCTTCTGATCGGCAAGTCCTAGGCTCTGTGGTTTAACCCACAGCGCCACCCGCGTCCCTAGCTTCTTGATACTTGCTGCCTAATCCTGTGCATGTTTACTCACGTAAGCAAGTAACCTTTAGTTGAGTGATGCATACTCCCAGGTAACTGTACATAGGATGAACAAAGAGAGGACACACTGTTGCAGAGATCTCTAGATCTTGGGCTTCACAGTGATGGGGTCAATAGCAGTGGACAACCTTTCTTAGATCACAGGTGATCCGGTCAAGACTAGTAGTGCAATACCACACATAAATGTCTAATCAGAAGTACATTCAAATGGGATATACACCCAAGCGAGTGTGTACAGGTTAGGAACATTGGTGAGTTGCACTCGGGTCTCACTGAAATCAATAGGAAATGAGCCCTAAGTAGCTATTTCAGTGGGACCCAAGATCAACTAACTTAAACTTGAGCCATCCCAAGGATAAGGTGGATAAAATTTCTGGAGATATTGAAGGTAATCTCTCCTATTGCCCCTGAACATCAAGTAAATGTTTCATAGCTTCTCAAGAGTAGGATTGTTTAAAAACACCACACACAAGGTCTCTGTGCTGGTAGAAAAGAAAAGAAAAGTGGGGTGGGAGCGAACCTATGAGACGTAGCATAAATGCTTAGCCTAGAGAAGACAACATTGACCTTAAGATGCCACCACAAATTCATCTTTTAGGCAAACCTACGAAAATCTGCTCTTCTCTATCTGGATCCTGGATTAGCATTCTTTCCATTAGAGGCAATTGTGTTTCAGATTCAGAATAAAAACAGACTCTCTTCTACTAGTGTGCATCTTGGAAGAAGTTCATTTCAAATTCAGCCATCTCCATAGGATTTATGTTGGGGGAGGCAGGAATATTGTTGGGCAGGGGCAGAATTGTGATACAATTGGTCAGCTAAGTATTTTTTTTATTTATTTGCTTGATTTTGAGGGGTGGCAGCTGCCCCCCCCCCGGGCTATGCCCATGGCCATCTCTAACCTGACCCCTTCTAATGCTTTGGCCTATAACTCCCATCTGGTGGCATGTGGTGAACTTTTTTGTAGGGGGACAGTTAGGGCCAGAGCCACCAGCTTGTAAGGGCGATGGAAAGGGGGACATGTGTGTGACATGTGCATGAGGATTGCTTCCCTCCCTAAGCCAGGCAGAAGCTTCCCGGGCTTTGGGAAGGAGGCGCCAGGGGAACATTTAGGGGTCTAGCCTAGGCCCCTTAGTCTACTGACCATACACCAGTGCTGCCATCATCCCTGACCAGTGGCAATGCTGGCTGCGTTGGATGAGAGCTGTAGTTCAAAACGCCTAGAGGACATCAAGCTAGGAAAGGCTGGTCTTATTCAATACAAGGCCTATGTTCTGTTAGACTTGCCATATGTCCGGAATACTGCAGTCGGCAGCAGTGTCTGGGCAGAAATTGGACGAATGTCTGGGAAAATCCGGATGTATGGCAGCCCATGGCAGCAGTGCCATTTTTGCTGATTCCATATAAAAATAGCTCAAAAACTCTGCCACTGTATGAAATGTGGCAACCCTAGTTCTATAGAAATGACGCTCAACTTCTTAAGACAATCAAGTGTTACTTTTGTATGTGTAATATGAATGCCAGTGTCTGTGTAGTCAGTTTTGCAGTCACACAGAGAAGTTTCCCGGAATCGGTTCAGCCACAGTGAAGCAGAAAGTCGTAGGGGATGGCAGGGGGGAATGTATTTTGCTGCATACTTAAGTAGGCAGGCTGCTTCACATTGGCCTGCTCTGTATTAAATACTAGTTAGAAACTGGAAGTTTGGAATAGGGAAATCATTAATGAAGTTCCATCTGTAAGAACACCAGCAGATGGGTCCTGCTATATTGTAGAACGCTGATCAAATCTACATGGAAGGCCCCCATCCATCAATTTTCTGTGGACTCCTAGCAGGCTGTAGTTATATGAAACAGAGGAGCCATACTTCATTAAACAGTGGTATTTATTAAAAACTGTATATTTCTTGAATTTATACTGTACCATTAAACTGCTTCTATATATATCATTCATTGTGACGATCAAAGTTTTAAAATATATGGAAGCTTATAAAAATTGTGCAAGCTGTTCCCTGCACATTCACCAACAGTGCAGTCATGATTTATATTCATGATTTCCAAAAGTGTGGTGTCCTTCCTGTGCAGGGTGCAGAAAGTGTGCAGGAATGAAAGCATGTAGAATATCGCAAAAGATCTCAACAACATTTCCTTAGAGTAACAGTATATCATTATGGCAGTCCTAGAAAAAATATGTATCTCCTTTAATTACATAAAAATGTCTGGTCTATCTCAGTTATAGCTAATTAGGTTGGGTAGTTTGGGTGCTATAATATTCATTTAGTAATTTATATCCTGTTTTTACAACAATCTGTTCAAAGTAGCTTACAGTAAAGATTCGAATGCGACCAACATAATGTTTCATTGATTAAAATCTTAAGAATCAAATCATCAGTAGAACAATTGGAAAGAATACAGTACATCAGATCCAGGTACAAAACTAACTGCACCGGAGTGTTCATTTCATTGGAACTAAACATCAAAAGTTTAGGTATGCTTAAAACACCAAAATTCATGTCCGAAGTTTCACTAGCTCTAAGCAGAGTTTGTGGATTGAATGCTCACCCATGTATTTCACAGAACAGCCTTCACTGAAAATTATGAACATGCAGAATTTGAATGTGTGTGTCCAGCAGTCCTTCTGTGATAGAAATCATTTGTGTCTGGTAGAATATGGACTATTTCTGAGCAATAAGAAGTCCTTGACTTTTCTCGTGCTGGTATCCATCTGCATGGAGAAGATCTTCTTCATATTGGATACCTCTCTTATCCAGATGGAAACTTTGGATACACGCTGCAGATTTTTAATTCCCACTTCAAACATTCAAGGTTTAGAGAGTTTCAGTTGAATTCTAATCTCTTTCCCTTGTGTAGTTTCCTGGTTGCACATCAGACATATGTAAACATTCTAGATATGCATGCTGGAGCTTACAGCAACGCTGGGACCATCTTCTGTGCATTTGAAACAAGCTGCTTCCAGGTGTAGACACCAATTATTTAAGAATGGGTCAGTGAAGCAAAGTGATCAGTGTCAGATAAACTCGGCTTGAGATGTGTTTCATGTAAGTTTTGTCAAATACATATTGATCGAACTGAAGCCATGCTTGAACACACCAGAGTTCCAACATGTGGCTACAACTGACCCATCCACTGATTCTTCATTGTTCATTCCAATGGAGGAGGCAGGGTTATTGACACATTGCATGAGTGCTCTCTGTCTGTTGGAGAGTACGGGGCAATTGACGTCTGCATAAGCTCTTTCTACACATCTAACCAATGTCTGCATTCAGGTAGGTAGCCGTGTTGGTCTGACGCAGTCTATATAAAAAAATTAAAAAATTGTGCAGTAGCACCTTAGAGACCAACTAAGTCTCTTCTGGGTATAAGCTTTAGTGTGCATGCACACTTCTTCAGATACACAGATGCAATCTGTGCGGGAAGGATCACAACATTTCAGTCCCCACTGTATTTTCTCGTATGTGTACAAAATCCATCACTTCCTTTGGAAGTTTATCTTTATGGATCTCCCAAGTTCATAATTAATCTACAAAGAGGACTAACTATTCCAAGACTGTTTTCTGTCATCAGGGCTCATTCAGTTTGGCAAAATCATTTCCTAAATATCACACATATCCTAAATATGTACCAGGATATCTGTAGAAGGACCCAGCCAGAGCTAAACAATAAAATTCAGGGTATCACAATTCTTGAGTGGGATGACCTTCATTTATATGTCTCTCCAACCATTACATTTGCCTTCAACAACAGCCCCTGAGGTGGTGTTTGGGGAGGGGAGTAAGTAGTAGATTCATTTACAGATGACGAATTTAGGCTGAGAGAAAGGGTTGCATAATGTACACAATGGACAGATCTAAATTATGGCTCTCCTTGTCAATGGTGTCAACTGAGAATCCAGAAGCAAAGATAGATCTAAGCTCACCCCAAGACTGTAAGCATCATGGTTAAGAGTATCTCAAGGGCCTACATAACACCAAGCCTCTACTGGGCTTCACACCAACAACATCTCAGCATTGTCATCCTTGAGTTAGTCCATTCCCTTCTAACCCATTGCTTTCAGACTCCAGTTCAATGAACCTACCGGATACCAGGTATATTACATCCATGTTTTAGAATCCAATGAACCATTAGCATTGCCCCTTTCCCCTTTATTCATAAATGACAGTAGGGGTGGGGTGGAGATTCGGATCATATTTTAACTCATACTTACCTAATTTGTACTTCCCAAAACAATACGTGAAGTGAAAATCAGCTACCCTTTGAAATTTGCACTTCTCCAAATTTTACAATGCCGTTCTCCACTCAGGTAATGCATGTATTATTATTTTCATATTTTGCCATGAACACCACATACCTAAACTGTGATTTGTACTAAAACGCTGATGAATTTCGGTAAGGACTTAAAAAAAAAATCACAAGCTGATGTAGAAATGGGCAGAACCGAATTTGAGACTTGGAAAACGAGAAACAGACAGAAAACAAACTTGGCAGATTCCTCTCTCTCTCTAGCTAACAAGTCTTCACATGAGGCGTTCTATGAATGCTTCCTATGCTTTCAGCTGTGTGCAGCCTGCTGCCACGTAGGTGTGCCTTAAGGAAAACAAGCAGTTTACACATACGGTGCTATGATACCACTTTAAACCACCATGGCACCTCCCAATTTTTGTGTGAGAACTGTAGTTTGCTGAGAGTTGCTAGGAGACCCCTATTCCCCTCACAGAGCTACAATTCCCATGGTTCGCTATAACAAGGGATTGATGGTTAAATCTCTGAGAATCGCAGTTGTGGAAGCAGAATAAGAGTCTCACAACTCTCAGCACCCTTAGCAAACTACAGCTCCCAGAATTCATTAGTGCTTTAAATCTACAGTGTGCATGTGGCCAGAAACTTGATCAGGGGAGTCTTCTGGGAAACAATGAATATATTGTAGTGGGGGCTGTCTCCCTTCCTTTCACTTACAGCCACCATTTTCTCCTTAAGCATATCTGAACATTATGGCCATGCTGATGCTGACAGGAAGACAGGAGATGGGTGCATTCACACATGAGGGAATACACAGGACTGCTTTTGTGTGTGCCTGTGTATTCCTGGGGGAAAAAGAAGAATGGGGTGTGGAAGTGGGGAGAGGAGGAGTTTCTTCATCTCTGAAAGTGCCAGACCATGTCTGAACTTCCATAACAATGCCACTCTGCAAATGTATTTTTCTGAGAAGAGTTTGGAATGGTCACCATTTTGCTTTACAGTAATGGAATTATACTCTGCTCATTGTCTTGTACATTAAGCATCTCTCAGGATATCCTTCTTTTAACTGGGGCAGGGGAGGGAGGAGGAGATTTCATATTCCCAGTCATCATAATTCTGGATTTCTCTCTCGCACGCACGCACACTGACACATGCACCTGCTGCTACATTTAATATATGTTTTGGCCTATCCTTGGCCCATCTTTGTAGATGGTCCTTTAAAGAACTCTCTTTTTTTCCACCTGAGTATAAAGCAGTTCTCAATGATCTTATACTGAAATCCACACATTGGGAATAACTGCCTCTCCTGTAAACAGTAACTACAAGACCAAGTGTAACATACAGCAGTGATGGACTTGAGAGCTGTAATATTTTGAGTTCCGGCACTGCTTTGGTCACCACAGACGGAAACCTGTGCCAAACTACAAGCTAGGAGTCTTTCAGAAAAGGCTGTGCAGTTCCTCAGGCAGGGTGTAAGGACAGACTGGTTTGTAGGACAGTTAGGGATGCAATCAGAGTAATATATGTGAATTAATCTGGGTGGGGAAATAAAAGGACATTCTTGAGAATGGCCAAGCAGGTGTGGTTTAAAGTAGGGATGTGGGGGGAGCTAACAAACAGCTTTCCAGATCATGTGGCCAGCGTGACTGAATTGCTTCTGGCGCAACAAAACACCATGATGGAAACCAGAGTGTACAGAAACACCATTTACCTTCCCACCGGAGCGGTACCTATTTATCTACTTGCACTGGCCTGCTTTCAAATTGGTAGGTTGGCAGGAGCTGGGACAAAGCAACGGGAGCGCACCCCGTCATGTGGATTTGAACCGCTGATCTTCCAATCGGCAAGCCCAAGAGGCTCAGTGGTTTAGACCACAGCACCACCCACGTCCCTTGTTTGCCTAGAGAGGGGTGCACGACTGTGTGGAACTAGGATGCTGCACAAAGGTATAATATTAATTGTAGCATCTACTTTTGCCCTTGGCCCCACACAGAAGTTTGGCCGGAAGGGAAGGAAATCCTTGAGCTGAAAAAAGGTTCCCTACCCTTGGTTTAAAGCGTGCATTTTCCGTGTTTCTCTTCATGCTTGGGCTTATAGCAATAAATACTCCATATTGATTACTTAATTGCAGTAGAAGTATCCTTAGACAGAAGCAGCATTACAGCCTACTTTGTGGTCTTAATTTTAAAGATTAATATTGTACTATCTGTAGTGTTACCATGCTATTCACCACATGGTATAATGGAGCATTTCTCCTCAACTGATTTTACAGAAATATTGTTTTGTTTAGGCACTGAGAGTTATATTTCTCTCTCTCTCTTTCTCTTTGCCTGGTGCGCTTTAGATAAAGAAGGGATCTGCTATCTTTGGGAGCTTAATTTAACAAAACGTAAGCTTGATCTCCCAGCTAAGAGAATTTTAAAAGACGGTAAGAGAAACACAGTTTTTTAGCCACTACATAAATACTTCAGATTGACTTAATAGCCTTAAGTGAATATCACTTTAGAGAAGTTTTAACTTTTCAATTAAGCTGCCATTTTTGCAGTAATAACCTATCAAATAACACTGAGCCTATATAAAAGATATGCTTAAAAGACTGGTGTATAACTTTGGATTATATGAACAAGGGAGGTTTCTTTCTTAGAAAACCTAATAATATCTCAGGCTCAATTGCTTTCTTGCTGTGAACACAACAGCAGAAGACGCTTGGGACATAAACAAGACATTTGGTTAAATATTGAGATCTGCAATGGTTATGTGCTATTTCTACTCCAGGTCACTTGTCTTAGAGGAGGTTTGTTGTCCTTCTGTAAGTAAATCAAAGTACAGATCTGGTTGTTTCTTGAGTCCAGCCTTCAGCGTGAGTGAACCTGCACCTCCGCCTCGCAGATAAATCCCTGCACATCAGCACTCTGAAAAAATGATTTAGTCACAATGTCCTGACTGTGCAAACATCTGATTATCATGCTAAAATTGCATCTTTTCATACAAATATTAGCTAACTTTTTCCTGGCTTAATA